>NC_134699.1:57653973-57814758 GCF_050947455.1 Rhinoderma darwinii
GTGCACACACACTATTTACGTCCGTAATTGACGGACGTATTTCGGCCGCAAGTACCGGACCGAACACAGTGCAGGGAGCCGGGCTCCTAGCATCATAGTTATGTACGATGCTAGGAGTCCCTGCCTCTCTGCAGGACAACTGTCCCGTACTGTAATCATGTTTTCAGTACGGGACAGTAGTTCCACGGAGAGGCAGGGACTCCTAGCATCGTACATAAGTATGATGCTAGGAGCCCGAATTACGCCCGAAAATAGCGCCTCAATAGCGCTGACAAAGATCTGCCCATTGAAAGCAATGGGCAGACGTTTGTCTGTTCACACGAGGCGTATATTTACGCGCCGCTGTCAAATGACGGCGCGTAAATTGACGCCCGCGTCAAAGAAGTGACCTGTCACTTCTTTGGCCGTAATTGGAGCCGTTATTCATTGACTCCAATGAATAGCAGCGCTAATTACGGCCGTAATGGACGCGGCGTTCAAGCGCCTGCACATGCCGGTACGGCTGAAATTACGGGGATGTTTTCAGGCTGAAACATCCCCGTAATTTCAGACGTAACGGACGCCCTCGTGTGAACATACCCTTATGTAGCAGAGCCAGGTAGGTGGTACATTTGCAGTAGTCAGAGAAGCCAAGAATCAGTAACGATAATGTAGCCGTATGCGTGGCAGTTGTCAGACGAGCTAGGTCAAACAGGAGTCAATCCACAATATACGGAGAAAAAGAGGGAATACATCTAAATAACTGGCACCAAAGACATTGCATAACCGTTTTTAAATCCTGTGCCCTCCTCTCTGATGACCAGGCTCTTGCGCACTCTGCAGATGCGCTGCCCATCATCCCTCCCAGTCCCATGAAACTCAGAGACAGGGCAAGGTGAGTATATGACAAACATAGAGTGTGTATAGTGGTCAGATAATGAGTAACTATAGCATCTATAAAAATAAAACACTCAGCATAAAGATATGAAGTGTCCAGATACAGTGTATACAGCGATCAGATAAATAGAGTTTACAGAATCCAGATAGAATGTTCAGTGTCCAGATAAATACAAAAAAAACTAAATGACAGTATATAAAGCCAGGTAGCTGCTGCCAAGGCAAATACAAATACAAGGCATACACAAATGGGCATAGAAAGACATAATAGAAATATCAAGAGACAAGTCCACTTTAGACAAGGGCTTCTACTTCATGTTGTTTTCTCCATTCCCCTGTGTAATTGTTCTTTGAGCTCCCACAATGCACTGCTCTCTGGTAACCGGAAACAAGCAGAATTCTTAATTTTGCTTTAGATCTGAAAAGAAAAGAAAACATCATGTATTCAAAATCAGTAAGAAGATAAGTAAAAATAATAACTATGTGACTATAATTTTTGTAGATTTTTACTGTTTTTAAATGCGATCGCAGGCCGCCGATGGGTGACAGAGGGAGCTCCCTCCCTCTGTAAACTACTTAAATGCCGCAGTCGCTATTGATCGCCACATTTGAGGGGTTAAACAGCCGCCATCGAACTAAACTTCAATCGCTACCGATTCAGACAGCCGAGCACCAGCTCCAGCCTGCAGGGGAGACCCATGCAGGACTTAGACTAGGCTGCCATGAAAGCGGTCTAGCCTGAGGCCCCTTAGTGACCACCATGAAAAGGCATATTGGTGGTCACTAAGGGGTTAAAGAGTATGCCCACCTTCACAAGATTTGTTTTTCCTATTGCTCCAATGAATCTAAGATTAAAAAAATGAACCAACTTTGCAAATAGTCTTAATTAAAAAACTTCTATCATTTTGAGTGTACAGCTCCTAGGCAGAACTATGTGTCTCCATGGTTACAGACTACAAACAAACCCTGTGTAGTCTGATTATGCAGTCATATTACCTTCCATCTGGCCCTACTTTTTACTAACACATATTTGGTAGATGAGCAAGAAGTGGACAGATGGGAGTATGACTGTAGGATCAGACTACATAGGGTTTGCTTGTAGTCTGTAACCATGGAAACCATTATGATTCTCACCAGAAAAGTGTATACTTGTAGTCAGGATGCAACAAACCAAAGGATGAGATGGAAACAAAATCAGGAGACGGTGCAGGGGTCGAAACCAGGAGAATGGACTACAAATAACATGCGACCAAATCTGGAAAAGCAAGACAAGCTAAGGGTCTAGGGGTAAGGTCAAGTCAACATTCGTAACCAGCTAAGGCCAGATTCCACTTTAAATAGGCCGCCAGGCCTGATGTCATCAGAGCGCATCAGTTGCTACGGTAACGCGACATGACCGGAAGCAGGAAAGCTGCAGCTGCCAGCGAGAGATCATTGTAGGTTTGGGGAGAGATGAGTAACAGAGACACATAGATCTGCATAGGAGCTGTAGACACAAAACGACAGAAGTTTATTAACTAAGATTATTAGAAAAATACAAAATACAAAGAAGGCATTTGTGATTCCTAGAATAAAAGTATTTACAGATGATTCCGTGTTTAGCCAGTCATCAAGGCAATTATCGACACAAATGTAGGATATCATTGAGTGTGGGCGAGGGATTGTGTATCAAAACGCCATCAAAAAATACCATAGACATTGGGGGTTGTGCATTAATTTTTTCCGCAAATAAGGACTGCGTCGCTTCTATGACAACCAGAGTCAGGACTAATGGATGAATCACTATCATTGTACGTCTGCCATTCTGGAGCTGTAAGAAACTGGGCGGCAGCTCCTATCTACTTAGCATGTATTTAAAGGGCATGTCCACTTTGGTGGAGATTTGTGTCTATATATTTAAAAAGTATTTCTGCCAAGTCTCCAGTAAATTTCAGACCTCCAATTCTTAAAAATGTATATTCCACAATTTCTTAGTTATTTTATCTGTTTCTGGGAAAACTGGGTGACAACCAATTTGCCCGCCCTCTGGATTTGTCACCCAGTTTTAGAGTTCCTGAGTTGTGACCATTCCTTGTTGTGTCATGATATATCTCGCTCCAATGTCTGGTTGCATAACTGTGGAGGTCTTCCATCCTGAATTCGGGGAAGCCTGGTGACAACCAATGTGGGTGCTATAATGACTGTTATATTGGTTGTCACCCAGTTTTCCCAGAAACCGTAATGACTAAGGAACAGTGAAATAGAATTTTAAACTTGAGGACTGATATTTACTAGAGACAGAAATTATTTCTGAATATATGGGCACAAATTGCCACCAAAGTGGACATGCCCTTTAAATACATGCCAAATAGATGAATCAGTATTGATAAGCTACTTTAATCATCATCATTGTAGATACATTAAAGTTTTAGGTGACTTAGATTTACTTTTTACACGTATTACTTGGCACATGATCTTAAAATGTTGTGTGACAACCAATATGGCCGCCTACAGGAGTTGTCACCAAATCTTACTAGAGTCCTGAGTGGCTATTTGTCTAGTTGTGTTGTCTGGCTATTTGTCTAGTTGTGTTGTTGCATAACTAGGGACATTTTCTGTTCTGGTGACAACCCCTATGTAAGCCGTAATGGGCTAATAGAGGGCAATTAGGGAGTTTGAGGGTAAATGCCCTTTAAGTAATAATTTTGCGAAAGGAAAAAAGCTCTTAAGCATAATGTTGTCACATGGGTGAGCGCTTTCACAAAAACCTTTCTAATGGAAGCCGCTACTTTGAAAGCCTGAGTGAAAAATGTCACCGTAAATGATGTTTTCAGTGCAGATGGTGGCAGATAAGAAGCCGGACTTCTGCCATCGCCGTGCCCAAATATCTCCCCAAGCCTTATCAGCTCCTCTTAATGGTCCTGACCGTATATAGCTGATACATACGACGTGACAGTAACTAGAGAGGGAAATCTGTTTGTGGTACAAAGGTAAAGTCAAGGGCGTACGCACCATAGAGGTAAATATCTGGCCGCTACGGGGCCTTGGAGAGAGAGAGAGGGCCCAGCCTTAATTGGCCCAACCCCCTTTGCTATTGGTTGGAAAGAATCTGTGCAGGATGCCCCTCCCCTGAGGAACTGCATTGTTAGCAAACAAGAGAGTGAGGAATTGAGCCCCAGGGTCATAAAAATAATTGGGGGCCATTCTAACTGTTGAAATGAGGCCACTCTCTTTTATGTACACCACTGGCTGATTATTTATTTTTCACTGAAGATACAATATACCAGCATGATTCATCCCACAGGAACCACTGATGGTGGGCGTATCAGGGCCATTATATAGTGAGGTGTAGGGGAACATAGGGATACTCTACCACTGTATATTATCTCATCCTTACACTTTTTGTTCACACTTTTTTCCCCAAAAAAGCACTCCTCCATATGTATTGTGGCCCAAATGGGATTTTTCGATCAGAGAGGAAAAAAGTACAAAAACCTTCAGGAATACATATAAAAGGGGACAGAGATACGGCCGAGTAATTGACTCCATAAAACTTACATATTAATAGAAATAAAACACTGCTCTGTTTTTGAATGGAGATTTTTATATTTTTTTTAAGGGGGGAGGGGTGATTGTGTGAGTTGTTTTTCACACTTTTTTAAAAATAATATTTATCTCTAATTTACAGATGTTATACATGGCATCACCACATCAGGGAGGGAAACTCATAGATGTTAAATGTTCCCCTTTCCCGCGTTCTTCCTGCTCTGTTTTTGGATGATATTTTTGGGGGGGATTTTTTATATTTTTTTTAGGGGTGGGGTTGTGTGAAATGTTTTTCACACTATTTTTCATACTAATATACATCTCCTGGTGAGACGTCTAGGGTGGTCAGTAACGTGCAGATGGTAAAAGTGGAATCAGGGGGGAAATCATGGATGTTAAAGGTTCCTCTTTCCCCTGTTCTTCCTCCTCTTATCTCTCTTCTTTTTCAGCCATTTACGCAGACGTTTCAGACCTGATTTCTTCTTGGTGACTTCCTCCTCTTCTTTGATATTTTCGTCCACCTCATTGATCAGGGGTGTTTCTTCAATGATAATCTTTTCCTCTTCCATCTGGATACTGTCCATGATTCCCATGTCGGGTATATTCCCCAGCTCCATCACAGCTTCTGGAACAACTATGTAAAAAGGAAACCATCAGTAGGTAGCAGATGCAGCAGAATCCATCTCTTTAAGAATATGACCAATGAATAATACAGCAAGGAGGTCGCAGCGAAATCTAATTCCCAATGTCTTCCCTTCAGCTCGCCAGCAGACACAAGCTGTGTCACCGCTGCTTTCTGCTGATCTCCAGGGTAATAGGACCCCCCAATGTGTGGGATCTCAAGTTATGACAGGTAAACCTAAGCTCAGCCGGTACCCCAATTATATGTTATTATATAGTAATTGTTACCTGGCTTATGGACGACAACCTCCTCCAGTTCTGCCGGTTCCTGGCTGGCACACTGGCGCTGGATAATATATATGCAACTGCCAAATAGAGAAATGTCCTTATATAAACTGGTAAAGATTATAATATTCAGTTACCCATCACCCCCTCCCCCACTACAGAGGGTAAGATATAAAGGTGCGGTATATAACATGCAGGAAGGATATGGTGTCATTACATTACATTATAATACAGCACCAGGAACCGGAGAACAGCGGCGATCTGATTACAGCACCGCCTGATCCAGCCCCTGTATTATAGCCTGGCTTCAGTAGTTGTTGCGCCCCCTGCAGGTCTGGCAGTAAAGTGTAGCTTCATTTTGGCTTATATCGCAGATCCCTATAGAGAATAATGTGATATGTAGAGAATAAGAAGATGGAAACTCACAAGCATTGGATGAGCGCTATAACCACACCAATGATCAAAGAGACGCCTAGCCGCAGGAAAACGATACGTTTGACTGGTAATAAAGAAACAAGACGCTGGTTATTCATTCTTATTACAGACAGAATATTCTAGAAGACATTACTCCACATCTCTACATCCTCCTGATGCCAGCAGTGCCCATCATGATGACAGCAGGGGAGGGGTTGGCAGCTTGGCTGGGCATGGTGGCAGCAATGGCTGGACTGTGGGCTGGTGACGTCTGGATAAGGGGCACATCATTATATATTCCAGCCACACATCACTTTATAGGACCAATCACCCATAGAAGCCGCTGGATGGTTGTTCTCCTCCACTACAGTCAGGTAGAAGATGATGAGAGTAGAATGAGGAGAGGAAGGAATGGACTACTCACAGTCACTGATATCTCCGCTGTCTGGACCGGGGGTTTTCTTCATCTCTGGTGCTGGTAAAGTCACTGTCCAAACAAGAATAAGACATGAAATACATGATATCAGCATCTGAACCCCAAGACGGGAACATGGGCAGGAGATGGAAGACTCTTCTTATAACTGAACCCCAGAAACCCTCCCCAGTGATGATGTCCATTACCTGCTGGTGTCTCCGTGACCGTCCCCTCTACGTAACACAAACTAATCGCTAAAACTATAAGTACGACGCTCCGCAACTCCATCTTCTCCAACAACTAACCCTCAAAAGACTCCAGTGCTCCCCAACACATAGAAGCCGGGACACAGCATTGTGATGTCATCAATTATCAGAACTGTGTAATAATAACGCTGCCCATAGCAACCAATCAGAGCTCAGCTTTCATTTATTAGACGGCTCTGGAGAAATGAAAGCTGAGCTCTGATTGGTTGCTATGGGCAACAAGGATAGGTTTTACTGTTAGACAGTTTTTTTCTGAATAGGTCATTTCCTCATATATCTTTATAGCGTTCGGAGGCCAGTTTTTCCTGATACAAAGCTCCAAATCTTCTGCATTGACATATGGGTAAATGATACAATTTTGTCTTCCTGCAGCCACCACTGGAGAGAATATAGGAGCGTGCTGTATAAATTGAACTCAGTAATCAGTATTCAGTTAGCTCCCCCTAGTGGTGGCTGCAGACAAACAGAATTGTATCATGTAAAGGCGTGCGATGAGATAAAAAAAAAATGGCTGCTTTTTTCCTAATACAGCGCCACTCTCGTCCTTGGACTGTGTACGGTATTGCTGTTTAGTGCCATTGAAAAACAAATAGGGTTAAACTTCAAATCGAGACACACCCCTAATCCACTGTCGCATAACCAAAACTCCCGGACCTGGTATGATAAAGACCCCCAGTAATAAATGTCCATTACCTGCTGGTGTCTCCGTGACCTTCCCCTCTACATAACACAAACTAATCGCCAATAAAACAACAACGCTCCGCAACTCCATCTTCTCCAACAACTAACCCTCAAAAGACTCCAGTGCTCCCCAACACATAGAAGCCGGGACAGAGCATTGTGATGTCATCCATCATCAGAGCTGTGTTGTGAGGGGCGGGGTGGCTGCTGATGATGTCATAAGAGATCTGGTCTGAATAATAAGCAGCATATGGAGCATTAATATTTAAAGGGAAATGTCACCTTTATGTCATCAGCTGTAATCTATGAGGAGTGCTGATGAGGTCCAACAGACCGAAACAGGTCTAGTCACCAATGGCTGTCTCTATGTCTCAATGATTTTCTTCCATCTGTTTGCATATTTTTTGGAGAACCTGTATTCCAGTAACGCAGCAGTTCACACTGTAACCAGATGACTGCCCTGTGCTGATGAGGTCCAATAGACCGAAACAGTTCTATTCACCCATAAGTTAGCTAACACTCAAGTCAGATTCCGTAGAATTTTTGTTCTTCAGAAGGAAAGTTTTTGAGGGATTTTTTTTCTTCGGATTACTTATGTCCCCCTTGTCATGTCCCAAAACGTCTGATATTTCATAATTACATTTTGATCAATGGGGTAAGACCCCCACGATCACTGAAATGAAGGCGGTGTACGGACTATAGACTATCTATGAGCCTGTAGAGCTCTCTGCTTGGCCTATCGGTACCAGAGTGCTCAGCTAAACGTGTCTTCAGCCCCTTTGCGATGAGTGCGGGGTTCCACCAATCACAACTTGTGACCCTTTAATTCGTACCTGAACAGGAAAGCTCAATAGTGTAGAATGCTTACCCCTATATTGCTGCGAAATTATGTAGATTTGCCATTCAGGGCATCTGCAAAACTGGGTGACAACCCCTATGTGGTCATATAGGTTGTCACCCAGCAGTCCCCGAATCTGATATAACTAAGTAGCGCGGAATCGAATTTTCCACAACTTGTTAGAACATTTGGGAAATGTGGTGCATCCAGTGATCATGAGCTGTGTATAGAATGTTCTATATGAGCGGGGGGCATTATATCCATACATATGTATAGGGAAGGAGGAACACACCTCCTCAGTGTCACACACCTCTCCTGTCACTACTCCCAGCAGGCACATCCCGCAGCCTCTCTACTCTCAGCATGCCTGGAAATAATGTGCTCCTCTGATAACCTGCACCTCCAGCCACACACAAGCCCATGTGACAGCAGCAAGGTAAGAAGCCACCCGTGTATCCGATTTCTATCAGGGGGCACAATTTAGGGGGTGTAAAATACGGAAGCGGTTACAATGGGGATACAGCATGTATTATGTATTGTAAAGTGATAGTATACAAGGCAAGCAAACAATGTAGCATGGAAATATGTTTAATTTATCTATCTATCTATCTATCTATCTATCTATCTATCTATCTATCTATCTATCTATCTATCTATCTATCTATATATCTCATATCTATCTATCTATCTCATATCCATCCATCCATCCATCCATCCATCCACAGAAGGCAGACGTTAATATTGAGGTGCTATGACATACAGTATCCTGGTGCTAGATGGTACAATATTAACATTGGCGAAGAGGGAACACCAGATCTGGTCCTTTAAAAAAAAACAATTAAAGAAGAAGGATGCACATACAGCAAACCCCTCTTTTCTTTTCTGCTCCCACCACATCACAAACCAAGACTTTGAGAGCCACACAAACTATTTAAGCTCTGTATGGCAGTATTATTTAGTCACTATTACTAGAGCAGTGTATGGCAGTATTAATTAGGCACTGTTTGAGCACTGCGTGGCTGTATTTTTAGGCTCTGTTATTTGAGCACTGCGTGGCTGTATTTTTAGGCACTGTTGCTTGAGCACTGTATAGAAGTATATAAAGGCAGTGTTACCTGAGCTCTGTATGGTAGTACTATTAAGGCACTTTAGCACTGTAGGGAAGCATGTTAGACACTGCTACTTGAGCACTGCATGGCAGTATTTTTGAGTCACTGTTACTTGAGCACTGTATGGCATGATTATTTAGGCACTGTTACTGGAGCATTAATTAGACACTTCTATTTGAGCGCTGTATGGCAGTATTTTTAGGAACTTTTGCTTGCACTGCATGGCAATACTTTTAGACGTTGTTACTTGATCACTGTATGGCAGTATTTTCGGCACTGTATGGCATGATTATTTTGGAATTATTACTGGAGTATTATGGCAGTATTAATTAGGCACTGTTATTTGGGTACTGTATAGCAATATTTTTAGAAACTGATACTTGAGCAGTGCATAGCAGTATATTTAGGCACTGTTGCTTGAGCACTGTATAGCAGTCTTTTTAGCATCGTTATCTGAATTCCGTATGAAAGTATTTTAAGGCACTGTTACGTGTGCACTGTATGGCAGTATATTTCAGGTGCTGATAGGCTAGGTTCACACCATGATTGGGCTCTACGTTATGCCCATTTGGCACTAATTTGGCTGGTATACTTGGGTACACCTTTGCCTCAACTGTGTTGAAAGCGTAGCCCGCACAACTGTATAGAAAATAAGTATATTATAAGTATATTATTTTCCTGGCTCTCTATGGTGTGGGTAAGGCGGTCCCCACACAAAGTTTTGCCCAGGTCCCTCCACATATCTGAAGTCCTGCACATAGAACACTATAGAGTTGCGCTGAGATCAATGTTATTGATTGCTGTGGGTTCTTGTGAGGGACGATTGGTTAGGATTTCGGTGGCGAAATTGTCACGTGTCTATATAACATTTCATGGACCATCGGCTTTCAGAGATACATGACCCGTTTCTATTCCTGCATGCTCGGCACTTCATGAGAGCGTATATAAGCGCTGCTGTCACCGGAGATATATTCAGCGCTGTCTACGTGTTCATAAACCTTTGCTCTGTGGGGAGCAGATATCGCTGCGTAGCCCGGACTAGAACTTGACAAATGGATGTAATATAATTCTGGTTTAAAGGAAGTTTAAGAGTCTGGGAAAGTTGGGTGACAACCAATATGGTCACTGTCCTAGATCCCAAAGGGATGTCACGCAGTAATATATTCCCTGTTCCTGCATAAGCCGGCAGATTTGCCATTCGGGAGTCTGGGAAAGATGGATGGGTGTTCAAAAACAATTCTAGGCAAAAAAGGTCAACGCATTGGACCGAGGCTACACGGCGACATTAGGGGGTGTGCGAGCTGTAGTAAAATTGCAGGATTACAGCAACTTACTTAAAGGGGTTGTACAGAATTGGAAAAACATGGCTGCTTTCTTTCAAAAACAGCGCCACACCTGTTCACAGGTTGTGTGAGGTATTGCAGCTCAGTCCCATTATTTCAATGGAGTAATACATTGAAAGAGACTGCAGCTGTGTGAGCAGGACAAAATCTGGACAGGTTTCCAGTGTCTGGATAGAAACATTGGGGCAGATTTAAAATTGTAAAAGTTTTTTTTTTTCCTTTTTTTGGCATAAAATCATTTTAGATAAATTGATCAATGAAATTTGCCAAACAGAACAGGTGCTTGTCCGACAAGGGGCGTAGCTTAAAGGTAAAGGGATGTGTCAAATTGCGCCAACATTTTTACACCAAAATAAGCCAATCAAGGGGTGGCATAAAATTAGGCAGAAATTAGTTTTCGTTTGGTTAAATTTGGAGAATTGTAAGCCACGTGTCTAGTGAGGCGCAAAGATCTGCTCTTGAATGAAATGTGCCGAATTCTAGACGCAGGCACAGTCGTTAATCTACCCCAAATGTATCCATTCACTGACAGCAAGCTGAGCAATTAAAACAAAATATATGTGAAAGTTAAGGAACTTGTCATTACACAATGAATAAATATGTATGTGTGTATATATACAGATATGCCAGGGCCGGATCAAGGTCTGTTGAGGTCCTATGGCTAAAATGTGCGAGGCCCCCTGCCATTTTTTTGTGAGGAGGGTAATGGAATATAATACCGCCATATAATGCCACCATACTGTACCTAAAAAAAAAAATACTATATAAGACAACCGTCCCATAAGTGCCACTAGAACAATGGTCTATAAGGCTCAAATAAAAGTGCTATACTTCTCTTAAATAAAACTGGCGCCATGATGGAGGCTTCCACCAACCGGGGGCGCACTTACAAGTGTTATTGCCACTTTTGCCCATCCTATTATCCGCCACTGCCCCTGTCAGAGCAAAATGGGTGGGGACTTGCCCTGTAACAACCAACTATTTCTTTACACCATTGTTAGGGAGTCTGAAACTATCATTTTGACTGAGCGTCCCTTTCAACAGGCTGGTTTTAGGCGCTGGGCCCCTGCCCAGGCCACCTGTTTCTTAGGGGACCTCCAAGAACAAACCAAAATCACCTGGCATTATTTAGCTGTGTATGGTAGGTTTTTGGAAATTGAATATTAGTATGTACGAAGTATATGGCAGTATTATGTATTCTTTGGATACTGCATATTATTTGGGCACTATATGGTGGTATTATATAGTCTGTATATGGCAGTATTATGTATTCTTTAGATACTGCATATTATTTGGGCACTATGTGGTGGTGGTATATAGTCTGTATATGGCATTATTATGTATTTTTTGGATACTTCATATTATTTGGGCACTATATGGTGCTATAATATAGTCTGTATATGGCAGTATAGTGTATTCTTTGGATTCTGCATATTATTTCGGCACTATATTGCGGTATTGTATAGTCTGTATATGGCAGCACCTTGGCAATTTATGACGGTGTTATTTGGGCTGCAATTATGAGTAAATCTGTCCAAGGCGTTCAGTGTGAGGAGACTGTCAAACATCATCCTGTATCTCAGCTTCCAGACAAGTTGAAACTTCATTTTGATGGTTTTAAGTGGAGTTGTCCAGGATTATAAAAATATGGCTGCTTTCTTGAGGAAACAGCGCCACACCTGGCCATGGGTTGTGTCCGGAATTACAGCTCCACTGCATTGAAGTAAATGAGGCTGCGCTGCAATACCACACATAACCTGTGAACAGGTGTGGCGCTGTTTTTGGAAGAAAGCAGGCATGTTTTTCTAATCCTGGACAACCCCTTTAAGGAAATATCAAACAGTTAATCTAATCTTTTTATGCGCCCTCTTGTCGGGGGAAAGGGTTAACTGTCCCCCAGATCTTGATCACACATCTATTGAATTGCTGCCTCCCGGTGGGCTGGTTCTGAAGCGGAGAGTACACATATTAACAGCATCTATTATTGCTAATGGCTTTATTTACCCTGAGCGGTCGATAATAATTTATGTTTTGGATTTAATGAGATTAACCAAGTGCAGCGCTGTGTGCCGGAGTTAACCCCTTGTTCCCTGGCGGCTGGAGCATTTCCTTCCAGTAGCTGGGATATAACCGCTCTGCTCAGCTCCATGCAGGGGCCAGCGACCAGTAAAACAAATTAGACACTTTGCGTTATCTTGTGATCTGGACTCGGTGGGAGGAGCAGATTCTACACATTAATGGCTTATTCACATATTGAAGTACTGGCAGAGCACAAAACCGCAACACTACAGTTTGTTACCCCCATACAGTGCAGACCATAAGGTGCCTGCCATAGTGTGCCAAGCATAGTGTGCCCGACATGCAGTGTCAGTCACAGTACGTTGCTATAGAGTGCCATGCATAGTGTTTCCCTGTACAGTGACAGCCGCAGCGTACCCCTCCATACAGCGCAAGCCGCACAACAACCCCCATACAATACGAGCTTTGTGTGCCCTTATAGAGTCAGTCACTTTGTGCTCAAAGACACAACCAGCTACAGTTGGAACCCAATACAGTGTGAGCCAAGTGTGCCCCCAATCAGTGCCAGCTATAGCGTGTCACCATACAGTGCTTCACCATAGTGTACCCTCCATACAACACCAGCCGCAGAGCAACCCCCATACAATGCCAGCTTTGGATGTCCGTATACAGAGCCAGCTGCAGTGTGGCCCCAGACAATCCCAGCCACAGTGTGACCCTCATAAACAACCATCTACTGTGTGCCCCCTAGACTCAACATCTACATTGTGCACCGAATACAGTGTGAGCCACAGTATACCCAATACAGTGCCATGCATAGTGTGCCCCCCATTCAGTTCTAGCTAGTGTTTCACCATAGTGTACCCTCCATACAATGCCAGCCGCACAGCGACCCCAATACAATGCAAGCTTTGTTTGCCCGTATACAGAGCCAGCCACAGTGTGGCCCCAGACAATCCCAGCCAGACACAACCAGCTACAGTGCGAATCCAATACAGTGTGATCCACTGTATACCCCTATACAGTGCCAAGTAGAGCGTGCCCTGCACTCAGTGCAGCTATAGTGTATCCACATAAAGCAGGGCCGCACTGAGACATAAAAGCAGCCCTGGCACACAAGCCCCAGCAGCCAACACACTCTGTCTAAAACCGGCCCTGGCCGTAAGCCCCCCAGTCACAGCACACAGCGCACGTCGGTCGATTCGGTCCAAAGTGATTTCTGTTGAATGTCAGATTACCGCACTTCTTTATGAGGTGAAAATGCGTTCCGGTGGAGCAGCGAGCTCACAGCTTATGTGCTCAACATTCAGCTTTCCCCCCTTCCCCTTAGAGCAACACCTACGGGGTGACGGAACGGGATACTTGATTGAGTGATGAGTATATTGCTGAAATCTGCAATAATGTTCTGTAAAAGAGAACTGGTAGAGCCGCATAAGTAACTTTCTTATGCAGCAACCTCCTCACTACACTGCCTCCACCCAGCGAGGTATCCTCTCAGACAAGGACACACTTCAGGATTTGAACCAGGGTCCAAACAGAAGACACTGCTTTAAGCACCAGACCACCAGCTCAGGTCGATCTCTGGGCTTTCTTATTGTCCCCATAAGACCAAATGTAAATGTCACTTCCAGCAGGAATAAGAACATGTCATCTTTGGAAGAATTTGTTGCCAACAGTTGAAAGCAGAGGTAGCGCACGGGTAAAGATGTCTGCTGATAAATTCAAGGTGTGAGGACGATGTGAGTTCTATCTCCAGGATCTCCAGCCTTAAAAGCAGATAACCCCCAAGTTGCTGTCATGTCCCAATGTCATCCAAGGTTTTTCTTGTTGAAGTTCCGATTACCCGTTTTTAAAAGATGTGAAGAATACATCATTGTAAAGCTGCCGTGCGGCTAGCTCACAACTTGTGTGATCCGAGTTGAGGGCAGGAATTGCTTCTCTACAATGTCAGCTCTATCCCCCACATTGTCCTCCTGGTGACTTTGGGCAGGGATGGATTATGATACCTGTTTGAGTGATGAGTATGTTGCTGAAATCTGTAATAATCTACTATATAAATACAGCTGTCTCAAAAAAGACAGTTGCATAAGTAACTTTCTTATACAGCAACAATCTCATTGCACTGTCTCCACACCACCCAGCAGAGCTCCCTTTTAGACAAGAACACACATCAGGATTTGAACCTGGGGCTGCACAGAAGACACCACCACACCACCAGCTCACGTTGGCATCTTAGCTTTCTTATTGCCCCCATAAGACCAAATGCAATCATTACTTCCAGCAGGAATAACAATATGTCATCTTTGGAAGAGTTTGTGGTTGGCTCTTGGCAGCAGAGGTAGCGCAATGGTAAAGTTCTCTGCTGATAAATTAGAAGTGTCAGGGACATGTTGGTTCTATCCCCAAGATCTCCTCCTTGTGTGTCAGTTTTGAAGGTCTTTCACCAGTGCAGGTTCACAAGACGAGGCATCCCTTTAAAGGAGAAATACATTGCCCTGCTGAGCGATAGCCACTTGCCAAAATTGTTGGAAAAATGTCACCAAGCACAAAAAAAACTCGTATAAGTGAGGAGACCACCATCTACTACACAAGCAGGATGCTTTGAACCTAGGAACATGGGCTAATTCCATAACAAACCTGGCCTAGGCACTTAAGCCCTAAGCCACCATGCTGTCATACTACTCCATCCCCCAATGTGATCTAAAGTTTTTCTTGTTTACCCGTTTTTAAAAGATGTGCAAGATGTGCTATTGTTGCTATTGTAGCTATTGTAAAGCTGCTGTGCAGCTAGCTCACAGCTTGTGTGATCTGAGTTGAGTGCAGGAATAACTTCTGTACAATGTGGGTTCTAACCCCCATGTTGTCCCACTGGTGACCTTGGGCTGCTTTCCCTTTCCCAAAGTGCCACCTCTGTAGGGATGGATTCTGATACCTGTTTGAGTGATGAGTATATTGCTGAAATCTGCAATAATCTACTATATAAATGCAGCTGTCTCAAAAGAGACAGCTGCATAAGTAACTTTCTTATTGCAGCAACAATCTCACTGCCACTACACACATCAGGATTTAAACCAGGGGCAGCACAGAAGACACTCACTGTTTAGACACCACTTAATCTCCACACCACCAGCTCACACTGGCATCTTAGCTTTCTTAAGGCCTCATTCACACGACAGGGTCCGAGTGTCGGCCGGGAAAATCGGCCGTTTTTGGCCGATTTTCCCGGCCGGTTTGCATCCGATTTGCATCCGTTCCGATTCCGTTCCGGGCCGAGTTGCCGTTTTTACCGGCCGATTTGGACCCGATTTGCATCAGTTTTTTTCCCTGTCCGTTTTAAAATCGGATGAATTTCATTTAAATTTGTTGCCACACACAGCCCTTTGTAGATAATGCCACAGCCCCCCTGGTAGGTAATGCCACCCAGCCCCCTGTTGGTGATGCCACACAGCCCCCTGTAGGTAATGCCACCCTGCCCCCTGTTGGTGATGCCACCCTGCCCCCTGTTGGTGATGCCACCCTGCCCCCTGTAGGGCGATGCCACCCTGTCCCCTGTAGGTAATGCCACCCTGTCGGTAATGCCACCCAGCCCCCTGTAGGTGATGCCACCCAGCCCCCTGTAGGTGATGCCACACAGCCCCCTGTAGGTGATGCCACACAGCCCCCTGTTGGTGATGCCACCCTGCCCCCTGTAGGCGATGCCACCCTGCCCCTGTAGGCGATGCCACCCTGCCCCATAGGTGATGCCACCCTGCCCCATAGGTGATGCCACCCTGCCCCATAGGTGATGCCACCCACCAGCCCCCTGTAGGTGATGCCACCCACCCTGCCCCCTGTAGGTGATGCCACCCAGCCTGCCCCCTGTAGGTGATGCCACCCAGCCCCCTGTAGGTGATGCCACCAAGTCCCCTGTAGGTGATCCCACACAGCCCCCTGTAGGTTGCACCCACCCCCCCCCCCCCCCCCCTTCCAGGAGAAGTCACTGACTTCAATGTCCATATATGGACAATGTAGTCACTGACTTCTCCTGAAGAGGAATTCCCTGCCACAGGTCGGGAATTCCGCTTCAGAAGTGAGTGACGTCACTGTGTCCATATATGGACAGTGTAGTCACTCACTTCTCCTGTAGCGGAATCCCCGGCCATAGAGTCGGGGATTCCGCTGCAGAAGTACGTGACTTTGCTGTGTCCATATATGGACAGTGTAGTCACTCACTTCTCCTGTAGCGGAATCCCCGGCCATAGAGTCGGGGATTCCGCTGCAGAAGTACGTGACTTCGCTGTGTCCATATCTGGACAGTGTAGTCACGCACTTCTCCTGTAGCGGAATCCCCAATCCCCAGCAACAATCTCACTGCACTGCCTCCACGCCACGCCACACCACACCACCCTTTTAGACAAGGACACACATCAGGATTTGAACCAGGGGCCTGCACTGAAGACACTCACTGTTTAGACACCACTTAATCTCCACACCACCAGCTCACACTTGTATCTTAGCTTTTTTTTTATTGTCCCCATAAGACCAAATGCAATCATTACTTCCAGCAGGAATAAGAACATGTCATCTTTGGAAGAGTTTGTGGCTAGCTCTCAGCAGCTAAGGCAGCGCACTGGTAAAGTTCCCTGCTGATAAACTAGAGGTGTCAAGGACATGTTGGTTCTATCCCCAGGATCTCCACCCTGTGTTTCAGTTTTGAAAGTCTTTCACCAGTGCAGGTTCACAAGGCGAGGTATCCTTTTAAAGGAGAAGTACATTGCCCTGTTGAGCGTCAGCCGCTTGCCAAAATTGTTGGAAAAACATCACCAAGCACAAACAACAAACTTGTGTAATTGAGAACACCATCTAATACACAAGCAGCATGCAGGATGCTTTGAACCTAGGGACATGGGCTTACTCCATAACAAACCAGGCCAAGGCACTTAAGCCCCAAGCCACCACACTGCCATACTGCATGACCCTCCCCATTGTGATCTAAAAAAAATTCTTGTTGAAGGTCCGATTATCCGTTTTTAAAAGATGTGGCTTGTGTGATCTGAGTTGAGAGCAGGAATCACTTCTATACAATGTGGGTTCTAACACCCATGTTGTCCTACTAGTGAACTTGGGCTGCTTCCCCTTTCCCAAAGTCCACCTATGAAGGAATGGATTCTGATACCTGTTTGAGTGATGAGTATATTGCTGAAATCTGCAATAATCTACTATATAAATGCAGCTGTCTCAAAAGAGACAGCTGCATAAGTAACTTTCTTTACATAATTAACTTTCTTATGCAGCAACAATCTCACTGCACTTCCTCCACACCACTATAAACACCATCCAGCAGAGCTCCCTTTTAGACAAGGACACACATCAGGATTTGAACCAGGGGCCTGCACTGAAGACACTCACTGTTTAGACACCACTTAATCTCCACACCACCATCATAGCTTTCTTATTGTCTCCTGCAATGTCGATTACAGTAACGTTTTTGTTTTTTTTTAAAACGAGCATTTTTGGCCAAGTTATGAGCATTTTTATATTTATGCAAATACAGTATTTTGCAGCAAAAAGCAATGTGGTTGCTTTACCACATGCAATGCTGCAATTTTGGGAATAGCTCCATCTAGTGACCAGCAATGGGAAATATTATAAATTAGAATCTAATTTATAATATTTCCTGACTCGTGAAAAAAATAAAAAAATTTGAACAATGTTTAAACACCTACACACTAAATGTTTAATTAAAAAAAACAAAACATGTTTTGCTGGCAACACATTCCCTTTAACACCAGGCCAGCCTCCATAAGCCTTCACCTCACTGTGCGTGCAGATGCACCAACACCTGCCTGCTGCCGTTCCTGAGCAAGCTTTGCACTGGTGTAGAACCAATCCCGTAGCTTAATCCTCTTTAGGAGACGGTCCTGGCACTTGCTGGACTTTCTTGGGCGCCCTGAAGCTTTCTTCACAGCAATGGAACCTCTCTTCTTGAAGTTATCGATGATCCAATAAATGGGTAAAGGAGTTTTCCCAGCAGGGACATTTATGACATCTCCACCTTATATGTCATAAATGTCAGATAGATGCGGGTCCCACATCTGGGACCTGCACCTATCTCTAGAACAGGGCCCCCTAAACTCCGTTCTACCGCTCTGTGCTCGGCTGAATGAGGTGAATTCCGACCATAAAAAAGGTTATAAGGTCTTGAGTTACAAAAACAGCGCCTCTCGCTGAGCTCTGCTGTTTCTGTAAGTCCCATACAACTGAATGGTAGTTTTTGGAAACTGCATAGCTTGCATGCTACGCTGCGTACGTAACTGCCATTCACTACTATGGGAGTTACGGAAACAGAGTAGCTCAGTGAGATACGCTGTTTTCTTCTTCATGGTAAAAAATCACACGCATTAGCAGCATCACAGATCGGAAACAACAGGGTTTAGGGTGCCCCGTTCTAGAGATAGGCGTGGGTCCCAGACAGGGCCGGACTGGGACTTTAAATCTGCCCTGGCATTTTTAACCTCACAGGCCCACCGCAGGTCATACGCAGCCGCCAGTGTTGGGCTGGGAACACCTTTCAGCTATACAAGACAAGGGGAGATTTATTAAAACAGGTGTAAACAGGTGTAAATGAAAAAAGGAATAGTTCCTGATAGCTCCAACTCCAATGAATCCGCTACGTTCCCACGAGAATAATGAAAATGCTCATTATTCTTGAGGATTTTTTTCGCGTAACCGAAAAAAATTGAAGCAGACTTATTTTTGCTGCATGTGATAGCCCATTCACTATTAATGGATGCAGAAGGTTAGTGGATTTGAAAGGGATTTGGGTGTGGAATCAGGGACTTCGTCCTAATCAAATCCCGAGTGCGTGATCATGGCCTAATACTGATGTATAAAGATAGCACATTATACCAGTGTACAATGCTAAATTATCACGACAGTGTAACTAAATAGTGTGATTTCATACTCAGACATATATACACACACACACACACACACACACAACGAACAGAGGCAAACCCACAAGCTAAACACATGCTGCATTCGTGCCACTCACACCTAGGACACATGCGCGCGCACGCATACCACTCACACCTAGGACACATGCGCACGCACACCACTCACACCTAGGACACATGCGCACTCACACTTATGACTCATGCGCAGTACATATATACACCAGAACCAAACTCAGTACATAAATACAGCACCAGAACAAAGCTCAGCACATAAATACAGCACCAGCACAAATACAGCTCAATTTAGTGCAACCCCTGCTGTATAGGTTTGTACAGCGTGAAACTACAGCTCCCGGCATGGACCGAACAATGGTAAGGATATGCTGGGAGTTGCTGTTTCACGAAGAAAAAAAAAAACATACCACCCATTATCTCGCTGCAGAATAAACATTTATATTAAGTGACTCACCAGTGACGATCTCAGATTCTAGTTGTTCTTTTTCTCTTTTCTTCTCCATCCTGTCCAGAGATGACTTCTCCCGACCACTACCCATTTCTGCAGAGTTTGCTGCTCAGATGTCTTCAGCTACTCACTATTCAAACATTTCTGCACCTATAAACGAAGATAAAATTCTCATGGTGACACACACTGTACCCCTAAATATAATAGCTCCATACACTGCACCTCTAATTACCCTGTATATAGTGCCCCACATACAGCCCCCCTGTATACGGTGCCCCACATGACATCATCGTGCCGCTAGCATCGTTGCAAGGCGCTGATTGGCGAGGCAAGTTATTGTAAGGCAGGTACAATTAATGCAAAAGGGGGTGGCGGCGGCTGGTTTCAGTGGCGCCTCCGCCCAGGGCCGATTCTAACTTTTCTGCTGCCTGAGGCAAAGATTGAAATGGCGCCCCCCAGAACTTGATTGGCATCCCCCCTGACTGATCTACATTACTACTAGCCTTCTCCATTGCCTTGTAGTCCCTTGGCATGTGCGGTGCAGCGATGAAGCCGGGCAGATTACAACTCGCTGAATGGTGCGTGCTCATGTAGTACAAGGCAATGGCACATCCAAGAAATGGTAACGCTTCCGTTGCTAATGGTTTCTGTTTGTCTCTGTTTCGCAAGGTTTCCGTTTTTTGGGCGGTACCAATAGAGTAGTCGACTGTATCCACCTGTAATCTATCACATCTACCTTACATGTGATGTATTACAGGTGTATCCTGCGTGTCAGACACACAGGACCCGCTGACACTGAACCCATCTGTCCGACATACCGGACGTGTTCAGGATTCAGCGTGAGATACAGCTGCTCTGTATACAGGACACAGAGCAGCTATATCTCAAAAAGTAAAAAGATTTTTTTAATAAAAACTAATTATAAAGTTGCACAAAATACACTGACTGACATTTTTACATATATAAACAAAATCCCTTTCAAAGGTGTACATTACCTTTAATACAAACAATCAGATCGTAACAACAACCATCGTCCAGTACAACACGCAGCACATGCAGTTTTACCAAACGTCGGTGCAGTTTTTAAATGATTGTGAACGTCTGCAAAAAACTCCATGGACATTAACAATCATTTGAAAACTGAGCTTACTCATGGGAATGCAGCACGTTGGCGTGGTTTGCAGCTGTATCTTTGTAGGACAGCAGCTGCTATATGTATATACAGGGCGGGTATGTTCACACAGGACGGATATGCTCTGTAAATGCACACAGCGTATCTGCCCTGTGCACCGCAGGGAATTCATGCTGAAAAATTGCACCAAATTGTGGTGTAGTTTTTCGGCTAGGAATGGCCACTGCGGAAAACTGAGCAGAAAAAAAATAAATGGATACTTACCATGGAGATGCTTCTCTCCTACATCCTGCAGGAGGCCGTCATCTTAGGAGGCCGGCCCGGACGAAGAAACAGCATTCTTGGTAAGTATAAGATATAAAAAATCTGAGTTGTGTTTTTTCCTTCCGGAATTTTTGACGGAAAATACGCAGTAGAATACAGTAGCAGCAGCGTGGGGGAGATTGATCAAATCTCATCCACACGCTGCGTAAAATTTCCGACCAGCAGTTGACCTGCGGTGTGTATAGTTCGTACTGCAGCATGTCAATCCCCGCTGAGGAAAGTGACTGAATTGCTGCATTTTCACTGGAGACGTCACCATCCCCCAACATTGAGAAAAATCCGCACCATTTTCTGCAGCAATTCCAATACATGTGGACAAGCCCTTATGCTGCGGATTTTCCACAACTAAATCCATTGGTAAAATCTGCAGTGTTTAACCCGTTAGTGACCGGCCCATCGTGTTTTTACGTCGGTCACTAACGGGCCTTATTCCGATGCAGTAGCCTTTTTACGTCGCTGCATCGGAATAAGTAAACAGAGAAGGGAGCTTTTAATTCTCCCTGCTCTCAGCTGCCAGAGGTAGCTGAGGGCTGGGGGCGTCCCTGCTCTAAAGGGTGAGATCGATATTAGTATCGATCTCACCCGTTTAACCCCTCAGATGCGGTGCACAATAGCGAACACCGCATCTGAGTGGTTTTGGAGAGAGGGAGGGAGCTCCCTCTCATCCCACTGACACCCGGCGATACCATCGCCGAGTGTCTGTGTCTCCAATGGCAGTCGGGGGCCTAATAAAGGCCCCCAGGTCTGCCTGTAGTGAATGCCTGCCAGAGGCATGACCTAGCAGATGCCTGTCCGTTTTAAACGGACAGGCAGTAATACACTGCAATACAGAAGTATTGCAGTGTATTATAAATGCGATCAGATAATCGCATATTAAAGTTCCCTAGTGGGACTAGTAAAAAAAAAGTAAAGAAAAGTTTCATAAAAAGTAAAAAAAAAGTGCTTTATTATTAAAAAACAAACAAAATAAAAGTAAAAAAGTTACACATATCTGGTACATCCGTAACGACCCCAACTATAAAGCTATTACATTATTTTGCCCGCACGGTGAACGTAGTAAAAAATATAATGAAAAACACTGCAGAAATTGCTGTTTTCTGTTAATCCTGCCGTAAAAAAAAATTTGATAAAAAGTGATGAAAAAGTCGCATCTACTACAAAATGGTACCAATAAAAACTACAAGTCGTCCCGCAAAATAAAAGCCCTCATACAACCGCATCGGCGAAAAAATTAAAAAGTTACGGCTCTTCAAATATGGAGACACAAAAACAAATAATTTTGAAAAAAAAGTGAACATTAAAAATCTATATAGATTTGGTATCGTTGAAATCGCAACAACCCACTGAATAAAGTTATTGTGTTATTTATACCACACGGTAAACGGCGTAAATTAAGGACGCAAAAAAGTGTGGCGAAATTTAATGAAAAATTCTATTCCCCCCCAAAAAAAGTTAATAAAAGTTAACAAATAAATTTTATGTACCCAAAAATGGTGCTATTAAAAAATACAACTTGTCCTGCAAAAAAACAAGACCTTAGACAGCAATGTCCACGCAAAAATAAAAAAGTTATAGCTATTTGAATGACACGATGGAAAACCGTAAAAAATATCTTGGTCGTTAAGGGGTTAAACTACGAGTGAAATATATACAACAGCTATAGCGTTCTGCACACACACACACACACACACACACACACACACACACACACACACACACACAAATATGCCCATTACATGCACACATTGTAACACATTGTAAACACACATGCACTTACCTTTTATGTAGGATACTTGTGAAGGGAGTTCAGCAGGTTGATGGGGTGAGATTCTTCACTCCAGCACTTCTCCTGCTCACAGCCCAACACAGATCCGCCTACAGTCTCCCCTCCCCCTCCCTCACGTCCCGACTGGTAACAGCAGCAGGAGGGAAGGTTGTGTGAAGAGTAGGGAAGGGGGGCTGGAGGGGGAGATTTGTTAGATAGCATCACAGACCACGGCTGCTATTACAGTCGGACAGCAGTTCTTAGCTGATGTGCCGCCCCCTTAGAAATGCTGTACCCTGCCGCCTGAGACACTGATCGTTTGTGCGGCCCACTGTTCATCGGCCCATATGGCATTTGTCAGAACTGCCAGATGGCCAGTCCGGCCCTGCCATACAGTGACAGCCGTAGTATACCACTCCATACAGTACCAGATGCAGAGCGATCCCCATACAGTGCTAGCTATAATGTGCCCCTCCATATGGTGTCAGCCACAGTGAGCTATTTATATAGTGCCAACCATAGTGTGTCACCCATACAATACCAGACTTCATACAGTGTCAGCCACAGTGTGCCCCCTCATATAATGCAATCTACAGTGTCAGTACCAACCACAATGCCCCCCAAGTGTTAGCCACAGCCCAATAATTGCATACCTTCTCCCTGTTCCCTTGGAGTTGCAATCCTCCTCCCATGTAACTTCCTCTCCCTATGCAAGAGACAGTCAAAAGAGGGGGAACTACAGGCAGAAGCAATCCGTAACAGAGAGGGAGGTGAATTTTCACACCAATTAATGTCTGTCTGTCTGATTCATTGATTGATTGATTGATTGATTGATTGATTGATTGATTGATTGATTATCTGACTTCTCATGTCATAAAAGTCTATAATGGGGCAACTTATTTAGGGGATCTGTTACATTTAATATACCGCCCTATCATTAGGCAGTATGTTGTGGAGCAGGAGGAGCTGAGCAGATTAATATATAATATTATCGGAAAATTTTCAAAATAACTTGTAATTTATTCATTTCAATTCCTGCGTATGAGTCTAGAGGGTGGAGTCACGGCTATAGATGCCAATCACCGAGTAGGACCGCCCTCCAGACTCCTAATATTAGAGTCAGAATTTATATCAAGAAATGACAAGTTCTACTGAACCTTTTCTCACTAAACTATATATCTATATCAATCCGCTCTAAGATGCTGCCCACAGATAGGGCAACATCTGCAGCATGACTGGTCCCCTTTAAGAAGAACTTGATGCATTTTTCACTATAGAACTTTTTTGATATAGAATATTCTTGTTATCTTCTTCCCACAGTGGGATACATCAGTATTTCCACCACCACACCGCGTATCCATAACCACTTTGCAGGACTGATCTTCCTAAGATCATTATAGAGGAGTCATGCCATCTGGTCAGTCATGTGGACATTTACTTTAATAAGGATAATAGGCTTTCCCTCCATTCACTCCCCATGGAGACTTAGAGTAGGACCTATCACCGGAGAACCTAATGAAGACCTATAGAAAAATAAGTCTTAATTAGAAGGTTCAAGGAAATTAACGATTATCTTAAGTCTTTTTATACGATCTGCTCTTCCACGTAATGAACAATTCCTACATGGAGGAAAGGAATTCAAAGCTTCAGGGGGCAGGGGGATTCACTAATTACAGAAATATGCTGCAGAGTCTTCAAGAACTTTCGTTTCTTCAGTCCTTCATTAAACATTTCTTTGGCCCTTACAATAGTTGTAAACCACCTGGGTTGGTAAATATGGCACCATAGCTGGTCTGTCTGTCTGGTATCAAATAACCCGAGCCTTGGACCTCCAGGAGAAATCGGAATGTCTACCATGGGGTGTGATGAAGAATTCAAAATGTTGAAGCAGTAGTTTCTTTTAACTATTGTCAGCCATCTTGAACATATGGGGCTAAGTCTTTTGGTCACCCAGTCACACGCCTAGACCTTTCCTGCTATTTCATTCCTTCTCACCGTTCCATGTCCGTCAGTCTTGTGTATGTTACTACCATAGTTATGCTTTTGGACGTTTTGTGGCTTAATCCACAAGAAGAAGGTTCATCTATATTAAGGTTCTAATATAATAGGATATAAACTATATAGGGGTGGTGTTCCCAGACTAACCAGCTGTTAATGTTTCATCATCATGGAGGAACCTATCATAAACCGTCTACCATTCTCTACAAAACTGAAGATGGTCGTTCTCAAACCATACATGAGAAATGGACCATTTTGGTTGGTCCTGTTGGAACTCTTGGATTAGGAGCGGATCATTGGCTTGGAAATGTATTGAGGTAGGCCCCAGGACCTGGTGGTAGGTACTTAGTCTAGAACATTCATGGTAAAGGTTTTGGATTTAGATTTTTTGACCTTGGTGAGCAGAAGGTCTGGGAAGGGTGATTTGAAAAAGAAGAAGGGTGAAGATCACATTTTCTTCAAAGAGCTTTCTTTTATGTTCCGTTAATCCACTATGAATCCCTACATTTTCAAAGAAGACTCGAAGAATATTATATGAGCTAAAGTTGTCTAAGCATGCAATAATGGTGTTCTGAGGCGATCATGGAGCCCTGCCACAACAATACCCATGAGGACAACACCATGTGAACCTGACTGGAGCAGATGTCTTTCCTTTATGGGCGATGTCAAGAACACACAGGTCCCCTTGCTCTGTTTAATGAAGAGATAACTATTTACTCCACGACCTATCCACTCAAATCACTACCGGACCCTACTAATGTAATTCTATTATGAGAGAATTGACCAAAAATTTATTTATCTGTGTAATTGTTAACCAGTTATGAGATTTCTCTTGCACCCATACTTATTACTTCATCTCACCACCCAGGGGCGTAACTTAAAGATTCTTGGCCCCAATGCCCAATCTGTGACCGGGACCCCACCTACCATGTGCCATTTATAAAGTTGGTGTCCTCTTATGTGGCAGATAGGTCTTTGGGCCCCTTCAGTCATCAGGACCTGGGTGCAACTGCTACCTCTTCACCCCCTACAGCTACGGCCTTGGTACCACCCCAGCATCACGTAAGGGGTTACATTAAGTGGGACCCCATCCAGCGGCAGTGAATGCGCGACGAAGTGTCCACGTCGCTCTCCACTCACTTCTATGGAGGAAATATCCAGTGGCTGTGCCATAAATGTCTGAGATGGGAATACCCAAAATGTTGCTTGGTCATATTTGGTCTCTGATAGAGGTCAGTAGTCACCCAAATAAACCAATCACAGTTGTTATCAATAGAGACGCCCTCTAAGTCAAAAGTTCTATTAGCCAATGGACGGCTGGTTGGTTTGTTGGAAGGAACTCAATGAAGCTCTCATACAGACCGTATCAGATTAATGTATTTATAGACATAATTTGGCGTAAAGTGGCGATAATATTAATAGCGCTATCTCTAGTAATACTTTTTATTCGTCAATTGATTTTTACATTTAGCACACCTTTTATTACAGGATTAATGGAGGCAAGCCAATTAGGTCATTACTTCCCGGACTCCTGTCGACATGCAAGTGTGAAGATACCGTGAAATAGACAGGTGGTGGATGAAATGCAAACACTGTTAAGGCAGCATATTGCATACCTTTCGGAGCTGCTTAAAAGGGGTTTCCAGAGATTAATTTTTACAACATGTCAATCGGAGATATGGCGATACAGTTGGGAGGTCCTGTTTCCCGTTCTTGGTGGAGATGTGGCCACTCTTTCACTCTTCATTGAAGTGAATAGGACTAAACTTCACTTCCAATTTGGCCTTAAAGGGATTGTCTCATGAGGAGACATGGATGTCAGAAATCCAGACAACCCCTTGAAGGATGGACATTCATTCAGTTTGTAAGAAATTTTGCGTCCTTGGCTTGGTTTAGACAAATCTCATAGACCACCTCTACAATTATATGCTGCCTTGGCCTGTTGAACGGACATCCCAGAGTTGGAACCCCCACTAATCCGATATTCATGGCAAATGCTTTCATGTAATAGTCATACTAGGAAAATTTATTTATTGTCCAACTACCTATGACTGATGTTCTATAGTATCTGTAACTAACTTTTTGACATTTTTGTTTTATATTTACAGCACTGGGGAAAAATACACTTCAAGATGTGACTGCAGATCTGCAATCCTCTAGTTTCCATGGTAAGAATGATCATGGCAATAAACTTATACTGTATGGCCAAAAGTATGTAGACACCCCTTCTAATATATGAGTTTAGGTGTTTTAGCCACACCCATTGCATAAAATCATTACACAGCCATGTAATCTCCATGTACAAGCATTGCTAGTAGTATGGGTCATACTGAAGAGTTCAGTGACTTTGCACGTAACACTGTGTCACGGTCACAGGGTGTGTGGACCCACTAGGCCGCTCCGCCGTAGCGGAGAGGCAGCTGACCAGGTCTCAGACTATACAAAAGTCTATAGCAGTTCGTAACACTGGGGTACCTGAACTAGTCCAGTGGCTGTGGCTTCAGCACGGATGGAGGTCGGTGCAGCAGGCAGCGCCAGACGTGGCGCGCAGTACGAGATGTAGCAGGACACTGGACGTGGCAAATGACAGCAGGTGCAGTAGGACACGACTGCAACACTAGTAAGCACAGGAACAAGAACACAGCACGGGATACAGGAACAGGTAACGGGGCACGGGTAACAACTGGAACAGGAAACACTAAGTGACCATTTGCAAGACAGACTTGGGATAAACTAACAACGCTCAGGCAAGGATCAGAGGGGCTTGAGCCTTCTTATAGACTAGGAAATGATGTGGGTTAATGATGATGATTATTTTCATGTGCGCGCGTTGGCCCTTTAAGAGCGTGCACACCCTACGGGACACAGCAGACCGGAGCGGAAGTGAGCGCTGGCGTCTCCTAGGAAAGAGATGGGGACCAGCGCTCACAGATCCATGGCTGCGAGCGTCGGGAGGTGAGTGAACCCAACGGTCCTCGGCCATGGACGCTGCACACTGTCATAGGATGCCACCTTTGCCACGAGTAGGTTTATGAAATTTGTGGGGTTTGGGCCCTTTCCTGTTCCAGAATGACTGCGCCCCTGAGTACACAGCGAGCTCCATAAGACATGGGGTGAGGAGTTTAGTGTGGAGGAACTTGAGTGTCTTCACAGAGTCCTGACCTCAACCACATCCGACACTTTAATTGGAATGTCGATTCCAAGCTAGGCCCTCTCATCCAACATCAGTGTCTGACCTCACAAATGCTCTTCTGGATGGATGGGCAAAAATCCCCACAGACATACTCCAAAATCTTGTGAAAAGCCTTCTCAGAAGAGTGGAGGCTGTTATAGCCACATAAGAGCACCAACTTCATAATAACACACAAGTTGTTGGAATGGGATGTCCAAAATGTTCATATAGGTGTGATTGTCTGGTGTCCACATACTTTTGGTCATATAGTTTATAATAAGTCAGATAGGAAGTTGTTCAAAGCATCTTGGAGATATCATGTCATAGTTCTTCTGCAGACTTTGGCCTTCTCAGTTGCTTCTTTCTCTGAAGGTAATCCCACATGGCCTTTGCGGTCACGACTCTGAGGAGGCCACACCATCTTTGTTCTAGTTTTCTATGAACATAGTTCTTCATGACCTTGGCCATGTTTATGGGGTCATTTGTCCTCCTACAGAACAAGTTGGGACTAATTTGTCTTCCCACTCAGGGTTACATTAATTTTGACCACCAGCTGCACTCTTAGAAATAAACCTCCACTGGGATTCATTGCAGGCTGTAGACCATATCCAAATCTTCACCAGTCAATCCAGAGCTTTTGCTTCCATTCTTGTGTCGATTAAATTCTTGGTTTAGCTTCTACAGGAGACTAGAATTTTGTTAGTAAGTCTTCCATGAAGAACCCTTCTGACAAGGCTGTAGATGGTTTTACTTGCAATCTAGATGTTTCTGTTCCAGATCTTTCCGTCCAGATAGTCCAGTGGATCTCCTCCGCCATATGTGCCATCTTGCAATGAGGCTTAGATATTGCATTAGCTTTACATTTTGTATAAATTGACGTTAATATCTTCATCTTTCTCTCCCCAGAGCTGCACTAATGACGTCTGATGATGATTTCTTTACAAAACACCAGCGAAAACAAAACACCCTTATTGGCAGTTGAAGATGAAGGCCAAAAAACAGACCCTTCCCCATGTGTACTTGGCTATATACCAGTTATATATTATAGTATACTACTTGGTCTTGGCTTACCAGGTGAGTGCCATTGGTGGGTGGAAGTTGTCCAAGTTTGCATTAACACGCTCTAAGTTGATAAAATTATTCTCAGGACAAGGGTGGCAATGTTCCTGGGCAACCCCTTTAGGCACCCTCATTATTTTAGGGTTTCAGTGGGAAACTCTTTTCATGTTAAAGGCTCACTACCCAACAATAAGTAATTTCCACTTCCAGGCAATTCTCTGAAATAATAAGCCTAATCCACCTAGTAGTAGTAGGGTCTTGTCCATCCCAAAAAAAAGATTAGGAGTTGTCATAGCCCCGACCTCGGTTACAACATCTCTAAACAGTAATATCATCTTCTCTACCCATTGAATTCAGTGGAGTGGTGGAAACTGAAGTACAGCCATGGTTCCATCAAAATCAATTGTTTTCCACACTCAACATGAGTGGTCTTCACTTCATTGAAGCTATTATGTTTCTGATTCAGAGGGTGTGCAGAGGGCACTGGACCCATCTCCCAGACTCAGAATGGAGATCCCCTACTTTAATATCCACCTATTTCTTCTTCTTTTTTCTTCTTCAATTTCTGTATTCCTTCTTCTTAATCATCATTTCTTCATCTCCTTCGTCGTCTTCTTCTACTTCTTCGTTTTTTTTCTTTGACCCTTCTTCGTTTCTTCTTTTTTATTCTTCTTCTTTGACTTCTTCAGTATCTTCTTCAACTCTTCTTCGTTTCTTCGACTCTTCTTCCTCTCTTCCTCATTTCTTTTTTTATTCTTCTTCGACTCTAGTTCGTCTTGTTCTTCGACTCTTCGTTTCTTCTTTTTTTATGCTTCTTCTAGACTCTTCTTCGTTTTCTTCTTAGACTCTTCTTCATCTTTTTCTTCGCCATTTCTTCTTTTTCGCATTGTCATCTTTTTTTCTTATCTTCTTTTTTGTTCTTGTACAACTTCTTCCTTTTCTTCTTCCTTTTTCTTCCTTTTATTATACTTTTTTTTTTCTTCTTTCTTTTTACTACTTCTCTAGGTTTGTGTGATGCTGAAGTCTCATCTTCCTCTCTTCTTGTGTACGTGGTACAGGATTGTGTAGTTGGCCATTAATTGCGTTCAGCTACATTACCCTGGTAACATGCGGCTGATTACGTGAGGACACCCACTAATGAGTAAATTATTCCTAATTCCTGTATTAAATGCCTGTAAAAGGTTTCAGGGAAAATAATAGAATATATGTGACACATTATTTGTCAATTTATACAGGAAGCACGGACCAATTGTTGCAGCTTTGTTAACCTCTTTAAGAGTGGTAATAAGGGGCACTTAACCTCCAATCTGAGTACAAAATCAGTGTAAGGTTCATACAAAACTGCAGTAAGCAATCTATACCACGTCTCGAACACGCCTGGCACGTTAGGTATATAAAGGTCAGATATATGTTTTATGCAACAGATAACAATATAACATAATGCAGACTGCGGACTATGTGCCAAAATGTGCTGCAATAGGTATATTGGATTAAAGGAAAGGCCTCTACAATACAATTCTATTAATTCAGGATGTAGGACAAGGGGATTGAGAATTTTCAGGAACTTATGAACCACTGGAAGTATTTTCATTATTAACTCTGACCTCATATTTCCCTGCAGCCCCTGATGGTTCAGTGTCTGTACAGATTGTGCTTTGTTGATTCAAGAGGTGTGTAGTGTTTTTGCCAGGCACGTACTGCACTAGATTGTGGAATATATAGTATAACTACTTTAGGTTTAATTCTTATCTCTGACTTCACATCTCCCTGCAGCGCCTGATGGTTCAGTGTCTGTACAGATTGTGCTTTGTTGATTCAAGAGGTGTGTAGTGTTTATGCCAGGCACGTATTGCACTAGATTGTGGGATATATAGTATATCTACTTTACGTTCAATTCTAATCCTTAGCTCTGACTTCACATCTCCTTGCAGCCCCTGATGGTTCAGCGTCTGTACAGATTGATCTGAGAGGTGTAGTGTTTATGCCTCACACAGTATAATACTGCACTGAATTGTTGGACAGATAGTATGTATACTTTTGGTCCTATAGTGCAAGCCCAATTCTCATTTATAGCTCCGACTTTATATCTCCCTGTAACCCCTGATGGTTCAATGTCTGTACAGATTTTGCTTGTAGATTTGAGAGCTGTAGCATCTACTCTGCTGCAGTGCATTCCGGGATATGAAGTGCATTGCCTTTTTAGTTTTTAGAGCTACTAATAAAATCTTAAAACACAGAAATCAATGGTCAGACTCAATCCAAACTTTTTTTTTTTCGGTAAGGATCTGCAAAAACAGTAGTTGGCAAAGGCACTAGTATTGCCAGTGGTAACACTGTCATAGGTCTGAGCTATCAGTATATTAGGTCCCCGTGACCACTTCTGGTCAGCGTCACATACATATATCTTCTGTTCATCATATTTGCAGTCGTATGGGCACGTCTTGAAGCTGCACAAATCTACTTTAGTATAAGAACAGCACAAGCCTTAGGCAGTGTAATCCAAGACAAGGCTTTATTGTCTAGTTACAATGCATACCCGGTACGCCACGCGTTTCTTTCTGATTTCGTTTACTCCTGTAATGCAGTTACATGATGCAGCACTGACAGCTGTCCTATAAATTACTGCCATTGACCATGACACGTGGGGTGAATAGAACTGCCCGTAAGCAAGTGCAAAAGGGAACATATACCCTATTAGTAAGTGAGATTATATTTCTGTACATTGACTATAATATAAGTGCATGTGTCATTCTGCACATGAATTGCATTACACTTCAAGTGTATTTCTATTTCGCAGGATGGTTGTTCCTACCTTAGTATTGTAGGTCCTGGATAGTGTCACCCAGTGCCCATAAAAAATAGTGCCATCTCAGAAAAGTAGTACATTCAATATCCAGATAATGCCTCACAGTGCCCAGATAAACAGTGCCTTATATTTCATGAATACTCCACTTACAATTAAATAGTGGTATATAGTCCCATATGAATAGTGCATACAGTGACCATATAAAAAAAAAAGACCATAGTGCCCCATTAGTGCCATACAGTGGCACAGTCTGGAGCGGCACTGTATAGGCAAAATTCCAAAAGGGCCTCTGAAGTTTACACTTCTAGAACTTGGTGGCGAGACCCCCGTCCTATGGTAAATCCTACCCGATCTGATACTATCTTTAACTTTATTTGCTTTTCCGTGGTCACATCAGACGTGTGACCACGTGTGACCATCAGACATAATTCTTTTAGTTGCCAATGATGGCAAGAATATTATAGGCCTTGTCTTGACGTGTTCATCCACTATGTAACACGTGTGGAAACACGGCTCATGATTGTAATTTTCCATAGAGAGAAAGTAAGAAGCATTGTCCTACAGAACGGCCCTAATGTGTGTACAATGAAGCCGAATGTGCACAAATGTCCTCAAGCTGTTTGCCATCTTTACATGGGCACCTGGTCTTGGACATTGGTTATCACTGTGTGTATTTGCTTTACACAACGTCCAGACTTGTCCATAGCTGTATCTCCATAGTTAATGGTGCAGACGTGACTATGATCACAGCGCCGACAGATGCTCTGTGTTACCTCAGTGTACCAAAGCCACCATGGTGGACAGGAGGAAATGGATGAGTCTGGATGTCACTGCTTCCACTCACTCGTCTTACACTAATGTGATCCGGGACATTTTAACACATTAATGGAGTCAGTGCAAAGTTCTCATGATAGCCTTGATAGCCACCCCCTCTCTCGAACATTGTGAATTATACAATTATATCTATAGGTTTTTTGATTGGAGTTGTTCACTTTCCTTATTCTTCTCTATCCGGCCCAAACCGCCATTACTGCCCTGTTCACACTGAGTTTTTTTGCAGGCGGAAAAATCTGCCTCAAAGTTCCTTCAAAAATTTTGAGACAGATTTCGACCTGCCGGCAGAACATATACCACATTTTTTGCCCGCAGCCATTGAGCACCGTAGTCAAAAACGGCCACGAAAACCGCTTTCTCTGTCTCCCATTGATGTTAATGGGAGGTCAGAGATGGAATTGTCAGAAGAAAAGGTATGACAGTTATTTTTCCTGCTGCCTATGCCTACCATTTTCACGTCAAAAATAGCGCCAAAATACTTCACCTGAAATCAATAGTGTCAGATAGTGACCCAAACTGTAATGCTGCCCCACACAGTACACACGACCGTGCCCGTAATCAAGTTCCGTGAATAGGGGCATGGACAGCCACCCGCATTTGCGGACCGTGCTCACATGTAAAGTATGGGAGCATGGTCTGTAAAAAGCAAAAAATTAGGACATGTCCTATCTTTTGCGGAGCCTTTGTACGGGAATATACGGGAAGGTGTCCGTCGGCCAAAGAAATGAATGTGTCCGTAATTACAGACTAAATCTACGGTCATGTGCATGGGGCCTAATAGTACCCTTTTTGTGTTCCACACAGTAATACTGCCCCCTTTGTGCCACCACACAGCAAAAATGCCCTTTTTTGTGCCCCCACACACAGAATAATGCCCTTTTTGGTGCTTCCTCACAGTAATATCAGCCCTGAAAATAAAATAATAAATAATACTATCCCCGTTCCCACGCCTCTTTCGGCCTGTCCTCAAAACACTGATACAGTTTATAACTATGAAGGAACAGGGAGCCGATGCCCGCTGTTCCCTGTAGTAGTAGAATAGATTTAACTAGATGTCGCTGTGTAGCCCCAAGACTTATCCCCACCAGATGCTGAATTATTCGAGGTTCTAGATTGTTCATGATTGCCATGTTCTTCTCTTCCAACAGTGAACATCTTAACAGCGGTTGCCCTCTCAAAGCTGGCATCCAGAACCAAGAAATCCTCATATTTCTACCTCCTGGCCCTCACCACTTCTGACATCTTGACTCAGATCTTTATCATCTTTGTAGGCTTTATTCTTCAGACGGCCATTCTCCATCGCAAGGTGCCCAACGCTTTCATCCATATGGTCAGTGTCCTCGAGTTCTCCTCCAACCATGCCTCCATCTGGATCACCGTCATCCTAACTATGGACCGATACGTAGCCTTGTGTCTTCCCTTACAATATCGCTCTCTCTCCTATCCAGAACGTACACGTAGGATTATTGTAAGTGTCTTTCTAGCATCATTTGTGACCGGCATCCCATTTTACTGGTGGAGTGATGTTTGGAGGGACCCTAGAACACCAGGTTTGTTGGACCGTGTCCTCAAATGGGTCCATTGCTTTATTATTTACTTCATTCCTTGTACCTTCTTTTTTCTCATCAACTCCGTCATCATCCTTAGGCTTAGAAGGAAGTCTGAGACCAAGAGGTACAAGGTTCGAATTGGCAAGACCACAGCCATACTCATCGGCATCACAACTGTATTTGCTGTGCTTTGGGCTCCTCGGACCATTGTCATAATCATTCACATGTATGTGTCCTCCGTCCACAAGGACTGGAGAGTCCACTTGGCTATGGATATTGGAAATATGTTGGCTTTACTCAACACCGCTGTCAATTTCTTCCTATATTGCTTTGTGAGTAGGAGATTTCGGGATATGGTGAGGGAAATTCTTGGGATGGAAAGACCTTGTCGTACAATTGAGGGGAAGAAAACCCAAAGTGACAATTTTTCCGACTCTTTGAAGCCCATGGAGATTCCACAGATAACAACAATTTGAGTCAAATGATGCTACATACAGAAGAGTGGCCAGTTTTCCAACGGGCACTTTTACCATACTTGCCCATAATGATTGCATGTCAACCGGAATATGTTTATGGTCATACAAGAGTGTAGGATCTATTCCATATGTCTCCTATACTTCATACATATATATGATGCCGAATATATCCTCGTAGCTATGTATGTTTACTGTATGGGAAGAAGGAAACCGGAGAGGTGACCACCACTAGGTGATGATTATTTAAGAACAAATAAAGAAAACCATGAGTCAAAAATGAAATGTGTTGTGGGTATAATGAAGGCTACTGAGCAGAAGACAATTCTTCTAGACTTAAGATTAAATGTTTTTGCCAAAAATATGAAAACTTGGATCCAGCGGTTTCTTCTGTGGAAGAGTCCTACATAGACTGGCAAGACACATGTCCATCAAGTTCTACCTTCTCAGGCCTATGCATTTGATACAGAAGGCAAAACAACCCGCATGTGGGATTGTGGCCAATTTCGCCTCAATTTTCCAAGTCAACTCTTCTAACTCTTGACACAATTTGGCATCAGATGAGTGCAGGCCTGGGTCTAAGGGCTGGTGGGTCCAGTGCAAATATGTCATGATTTTGAGTGAAAATTGAGAGTGAAATAATGTGTACGGCCATTGCCTTTTTTTACCCCAACAATGCCTTAACAGTACGCCAACCATAGATTACCCATAAGTGCCTTAAAGAGGACCTGTCTCTTCTCCTGACATGTCCATTTTAGTAAATCCTTGTATTCTCCATGAACAATTCTGGAACCAGGGGCGTAACTAGGAAAGACTGGGCCCCATATGCAAACTGTTGACTGCCCCCCCACAACCCCCGCCATCCCGACAATTAACATTTATCAGTTCTGTGTGCAATGTAAAAATACAGCCAAGCGCCAAGTGTACTCTAATTAACCTTTTAGTTACAGGGTTACGGAAATTGTAACAAACAGATAAGCGCGGATATTATAACATTTATTATCACTTAATTATGTTATTTCATAGTCCTAATAGTTATTAAAAAAAAACTGACCCGAAACTTAAAGCACTGGGACACACCCCTGTACATAGTGCCTCACAGACTCCTGTACATAGTGCCACGTAACCTCTGTAGATAGTGCCTCACAGACTCCTGTATATAGTTTCATATACCCCCTGTAGATAGTGCCACACACAGCCCTGTACATAGTGCCTCACAGACTCTTGTACATAGTGCCACATACCCCTGTACATAGTGCCTCACAGACTCCTGCATATAGTTCCATATACCCCCTGTAGATAGTGCCACACACACCCCTGTACATAGTGCCTCACAGACTCTTGTACATAGTGCCTCACAGACTCTTGTACATAGTGCCACATACCCCCTGTAGATAGCACCTCACAAACTCCTGTACATAGTGCCACATACCCTTTGTAGATGGCGCCTCACAGACTCATGTACATAGTGCCTCAGACTCCTGTACATAGTGCCACATACCCCCTCTTGTAGATAGCGCCACACACAGTCCTCGTAGATGGCGCCACGCGCAGCCCTCCTCGTAGATGACGCCACGCGCAGCCCTCCTCGTAGATGACGCCACGCGCAGCCCTCCTCGTAGATGACGCCACGCGCAGCCCTCCTCGTAGATGGCGCCACGCGCAGCCCTCCTCGTAGATGGCGCCACGCGCAGCCCTCCTCGTAGATGGCGCCACGCGCAGCCCTCCCCGTAGATGGCGCCACGCGCAGCCCTCCCCGTAGATGGCGCCACGCGCAGCCCCCCTCGTAGATGGCGCCACGCGCAGCCCCCCTCGTAGATGGCGCCACGCGCAGCCCCCCTCGTAGATGGCGCCACGCGCAGCCCCCCTCGTAGATGGCGCCACGCGCAGCCCTCCTCGTAGATGGCGCCACGCGCAGCCCTCCCCGTAGATGGCGCCACGCGCAGCCCTCCCCGTAGATGGCGCCACGCGCAGCCCTCCCCGTAGATGGCGCCACGCGCAGCCCTCCCCGTAGATGGCGCCACGCGCAGCCCTCCCCGTAGATGGCGCCACGCGCAGCCCTCCCCGTAGATGGCGCCACGCGCAGCCCTCCCCGTAGATGGCGCCACGCGCAGCCCTCCCCGTAGATGGCGCCACGCGCAGCCCCCCTCGTAGATGGCGCCACGCGCAGCCCTCCCCGTAGATGGCGCCACGCGCAGCCCTCCTCGTAGATGGCGCCACGCGCAGCCCTCCTCGTAGATGGCGCCATGCCCAGCCCCCCTTGTAGATGGTGCCACACATCTCCCCTTGTAGATAGTGCCACACACAGGCCTCCTTGTAGATAGTGCCACACACAGCCCTCCTTGTAGATAGTGCCACATCAAACTGAAATAAAAAAAACTTATACTCACCTAGCCCCCTTCCCGTGACAAACGGAGCTGCTCCCCAGCCTCCACAGCAGCCTATAATATGTGATCCTTGTGTAGGCCGGCGTGATCCAGTGACATCATCGCGCCAGCCTGCACAGGCATCCTGTCTCAGCGCCTTATAGGCTGCAGGCCTAATGTGGCCTGTAGCATAGTAAATAATGTACAGGCCCCCATATGCCGCGGGCACTGTAACAGCCACTATAGCTGCTACAGCGGTAGTTACGCCACTGTCTGGAACATATTTTATTAGAACTCTATGTTGTGCCATTGCTCTGTTATTCCTGCTAGAAATTTATGAATAGATTGACAACTGTGTGTTACCATTCCCTTGTCGAAGGGGCGTGTCCCTACACAGTCTCACTCTGTGAGCACTGATTGGACAGTATCAGTCCGTGTAGGGACACACCCCCAAATGGTAATACCCAATTGTCCATTTATTCAGACATTTCTAGGAGGAATAACAGAGGGATGGCACAACATGCAGAGTTCTAGAAAAATATGTTCCAGAATTGTTATTTCATAGGGGAATACAATTATTTACTAAACAGACAAGTCAGGAGAGGTGACAAGTCCCCTTTAAGTTGACGCCCAGAGTACTAGCCCCAGATGCCCCCCAGAGTGTGAACAACAGACAACCCCATACAGTGCCTCAAATGCCCCTCAGATTGCCTGCCCAAGCCATACAGTGCCACCATACAGTGCTAGAAATGCCCCTCTGGTTGCCTGCCACAGGTGCCACCATACAGTGCTACAAATGCCCCTGAGGTTGCCTGCCACAGGTGCCACCATATATTGCCTGAGATGACACTCAAAGAGCCTACTACAGATGTCTTCAAGTTTGAGGCACAAAACGTATAATGTCATCATGTGACCTGCGGCGTGGAGGCCTTAAAGTGATCTCCTATTAAATTATGATCTTGTTTTTGACATTACTCTGTTGTAGGGAGTCTTACCGCTCTTACTGTGAAGAATCCCTTCCAATATAGATGTATATAGATGATGGAAACGCTTCTCCTTCTCATACAAATGGCATAAATGAAGGGGAGGAGCCCCGAAGCAACCAAAATGGCGCCCCCTGCTGTTGTATATTCATACCATATCAGCATTGAGCCTACCCCTTCTTTAAAGACCTGTCACCTCCTCTGACATGTCTGTTTTAGTAAATAATTGAATTACCCATGAAATTAAAATTTTGGAGCACTTTTTCTTTTAAGTCTATGTTGCGCCATTCCTCTGTTATTCCTCCTAGAAATTTGGACTAAATTGACAGCTGGATGTTTCGAGTTGGGGTTGTGTCCCTACACAGACTGACATTGTCCAATCAGTGAGACAGTGTAAGGACACGCCCCTTTGACAAGGAGAATGGTAACACCCAGTTGACAATATATTCTTACATTTCTAGGAGGAATAACAGAGGAACGGCACAATGCATGGTTCTAAGAAAATATGTTCCTTCCCTGGGCCCTATAAGAACTGCCTATATGGTATACACAGTTCTTGGCATTAATGGTTGATTGTATATAATCAAATGGCCAGTCCCAACATTACCATGCATGGTCTACTTCACCTAACAGACATGCTAGTGATCCGTAGCATATGTAATATAAGATTTCCAGGAAAACATAGCTAATAATACTCTTTATATGTCATTTAAATATCCTGGTTCCGAATTTGGTACTACTGGTCAGAAGAGGTACTGCAGCCGTCCTTGTTCAAAATTAGAATTATTACATTTTAAGACCAAATTAATTTGTCTTCCTATATCCATTTCTGGGAAAGCCAGGGGACAACCACTATGGAGGATATTGCAGCTTTCTCTGACAAAGCCACTTGCATAGCGGTCCAGGAGCATAAGGGGACACTGCTTGGAGTATTGGGGGCCTGCAGGATCCCCTTCCACCTATCACAGGATAACTTTTGAGAAGTGACATTAGGGAGAGTTTTCGAGAAGAGCAAAACAGTTTTAACATATGCCCCGCCCATTTATATAGGACATGCCCCCAACCTAAGACATTTAAACCACAGCTAGTGCCTATGACCCCCTTCTTCATACCCCAAACTGAACACACACCCCAGACTCAACCGCCTAAACTAATACAGATCCAAGAACAGACCCCAAAACAAATATGGACCCCTATCGTAGACCTCTTACACAAATTCAGGACACAGACCAGAACCGCTAAACTAATACAGACCCCAGACTAGACCCCTGAACAAATACAGAGACCAGACCCCGAAACAAATACATACCCCAGACCAGACCCCTGAACAAATACAGACCCCAGACCAGACCCCAAAACAAATACAGACCCCAGACCAGACCCCAAAACAAATACAGACCCCAGACCAGACCCCTGAAGAACTAGACCCCAAAACAAATACAGACCCCAGACCAGACCCCAAAACAAATACAGACCCCAGACCAGACCCCTGAAGAACTAGACCCCAGACCAGACCCCGAAACAAATACAGACCCTTGACCAGATTTAGAAACAAATCCAGTCAGGGCTGATAGCTGCGGCCTGTGTATAAGAGGTCCTGCAACTACTCAAGATACTGTAAGGGACAGTTCACACGTGGCATAAATACTGCAGATTTTCCACAAAGGATTTAGTAGCGGGAAATCCGCAGCAAAGAGGATGAGATGTGAACAAATCTCCACACGCTGCGGAAATGAAAAGCGGAAAAACTGTTCAGAAATTGACCTGCGGTGCTGTTTTTTATTCCGCAGCACGTCAGTTGTATTTGGTAATCGCTGCTTTCTGTTGCGGATTTTTTCATTGAATTCAATGCGGAGGTAAAACCCGCAACAAATAGCAGAAATCGCAACTCAGAAAAAAAATAATCTTATACTTGCCCAGATCTCTCTGCTTCTTCGTCCAGGCCGGCCTCCTGGGATGCCAATCACAGGCTGCAGCGGTCACATGGGATGAAGCATTATCCCAGGCGGCCGGTCTGCAGGACGTCAGAGGTTAAGGGCTTATTTCAGACGAATGTGATATACGTCCATGCAACGCGCGTAATTTTCAGGCGCGTCGCACGGACCTATATTAGTCTATGGGGCCGCGCAGACAGTCCGTGAGTTTTGCGCTGCGTTAGTCCACTGCGTAAATGTCACGACATGTCCGTTCTTTCAGCGTTTTTCGCGCATCACGCACCCATTGAAGTCAATGGGTGCGTGAAAACCACACATGCCACACGGAAGAACCTCCGTGGGACGCGCGTGATTCGCGCAACAGCAGTGAAAAGGATGAATGAAAACAGAAAAGCAACACGTGCTTTCCTGTTTACAAACATCCAAATGGAGTGTCATAATGATGGCGGCTGCGCGAAAACCACGCAGCCACGCATCATACAGGGCTGACACAAGGAGCTGTTAAGTGCCTTTTGCGCAGGCAAAACGCGGCGTTTTTTTTTGCGTGCGCAAAAAGCACACGCTCGTGTGAATAAGCCCTAAATGTGTGGGGTTTTTATTTTTTTTTATATGTGCAGTTTTCCACAGCAGACAGTCCAGCCGAAAAACGCCACCACAATTTGGTGCGATTTTTTTGGCCGTAATTCCCTGCGGCCGCCAGGGCAGATACGCTGTGCACTTTTACACAGTTTTTCCGCCCTGTGTGAACGTAGCCTAAGGAGACAGACATAGGGGAATCCACGGAGCTCATTGCCTCCGGCGGAACGGAGCCCATTTAGATGCTTGAATAAAAAAAAAATAATAATGTTGGGCCCCCCGAATATATTAAAAAGTATTTTAAGATGACACTAAATAATGACACAACGATCTTATCCTGTACGAATCTCAGCGTGTCTGGCTTACTATCACCACTAGAGGGAGCACTACACACAGATATTGTACTGAATAATAGCAGGAATACATTTGCAAATTAAAGAGAATTTTCCCAAGAATTTTCAGCTATCACCCAGCTTTCCTAGACTCCTTGCCTAGTGCACAGCAGCATGGAACAATGGGGCCTATCAATGCATTTTTTAAACATATTTGCCTTTCAGAAGCCTGGGAAAGCTGGATGACATCGCCTAGGAGAGCTGTTATGGTGGTCATATATCATTTCTGGGCATAAAACGGAAAATATGGAATCACATTCTTAAAAACGTGGTCATGTCTTAATTATATCGGAGGATGCTGCAAGGAAATACATTCAAGGGCACCTCAGAATGCAGTTGGGTGGGGGGGGGGGCTGGCGAGACATGTGCCCCAGGGTGCTGTGTGCCAAAAAGTCAAGGTCCGGGTAGGGTATGACAATTGTGCATTTCTGGGGAAATTGTTTTAACATTCTAAAGTACTTTGTTCTCTAATTCTTCAACCTTTTCAAAAACTCTGCTTGCTGTCAATGGATTGGAACATCCTGACCTAGTCCTGCTACAGTAATACTTAATAGCTGGCATTCAAGAGCCCTAATGTAACTGCCCACATGCCCTACACGATTGGTGCCCAGAGGAATGAATGAACCGATCAATGAAACCTTAGCTTTGGTATCTCCAGGTACATTTTTACCTCCCCTCTCCTACCTCACCACCTAGTGACATTTATTGAAGACAGAACGTGTAAAGGATGGGGCTGCTTGTCCCTATTCGGAATCCCCATTTGCGGTATACTTCCCGATACGCCAAAGAATGCCCACTTTGGGGCATCTTTGCACAAGCCCTGCCCCCTTTAAAGTCTGTCTAGCGGGATAATCCCATGAAAAACAGGGTAGTTGGGTGGGAAACTGTTCCCACTATTGCAAATTTAGTTTTCCTCTTGACAGGTCATACAAAGTGTATTACTCAGCAGGGGGCGATAATGATCACAGGAGAAAGCTCCTCCCATTTTTTCTCCTCTTTAGGACTCTCATCTATGGTTGCAAAGAGCCCCTCTTGTTCTGGAGGACCCGACATGCCTGTTCATTACCTATACAGCCAATTGATTTCAATGGGCACCATGTAATACTTCAATTCACCTGTGGGGGCACTTCACGGGAATTAAATACTCGCTGCCAGGTTCCCCACAGATTACAGTTGATCGCTAGGGATCCTAGCAGCTGGAAATCATCAGAAGAACCTTCTAATAAAAAAGGGACAACCCCTTTAAATTTCCATGGTCTCTAGAGTTGCACATTTATTCTGAAATGGTTCCCTATCTTTTCAAAATCTTGAAGTCATGTGTGGTGTTGCCATAAAGAGTGCTGTCTCATTCTGACGTGTCTTATTTCCAGGAACGGTTGTCCAATGATTACTATTTTTGGAGAGTATCTGGATCTTGGGTATTGACAGGTCGCTGCTGCCGTCCTTCACATGTTGAGACTTGCTGCGAGTGAAGGTGACGTTGGTGTGAATGAAGATCTTGGAGGACTGCACCAACAGTGGCCTGTTCCCATAACAGACTGATGAAGGACTATACACAAACGTTCCCCGTGCCGCACCTTAATGGGGAGAAACCTATCCTTAATGAGTCACTCCGCTATCAGTGAAATCATTCAATTCAACCTTAAAGGGGTCATCTTTAATAGTCGGGTATAGGCAGTCAGTAGAGGTGGGGTGCCCCTTTATTTGATAATCCAGGGCTATGCTGGTCATAGGTCTCCAGCTTTACCTAATAAAGGGGCACTATGTAATATGTCACTACAGACAGCGCCAGTCTGGCCCACCACAGGACCCTTTGGTGGCCCCAGGCTCTGACATAATAATGCCTCCGCCTCCCATTGAAATCAATGGGAGGCATTTTTGGCAGTTTTTTGCCTCGTTATCCGACGCGGTTTCCGTGTCAAAAATCTCAGTGTGAACTGACCCTAACACAGGACTGTGGCATATCGAGCGTCGTAATTCAGAGCACACCTGTCAATCAAGCTACAGTCCCACCCACATTGAGCTGCTCAGCAGTGTAAACACTGGGGACAGCACAGCACTCTTCAAAAGAAGATTTTTATTTTATACTTTAAATGTTAGAATGTGTATTTTTTTAACCTAATACAATTTTTTTTAACCCTCTGAGAACGCCTTTAACTGTCCATAGCCGAAACCTGGTGCAATGACCTTCTAAGCTATCGGTAAATACGGCTCCACCTAGGATACCCTCGCCAAAATGTCAGAAAAAAATTGTAAAAATCTGATGTCTATGGACTACTACAGATAATTACTTTTTCATTCTGCCCTATAGATGCCCCGGTAATATAGAGGATGAGACCATTTCACCAAAAATAACACAATCCTATTAGATAGAATTAATGACAATGACAACGAAAGGTCATAGTCCCGATCCAGTCATCTGGCGAACAATGGCGAGCAAGAATGCAGATCACAGCACAATGCACAGATATTGGCATATATTGTTCTCCGGATGAATCTCTATACCCACTGAAGAGTTGGCAGACATGAAGAATGCTGGATGAATAATGCCAGCCGCTCCCTGCCCTTCTGATTCGGAGTGCCTCATGCGCGCCGAGAGGTGATGACCTCAGGAAAGTTTACACAATAGACACACCTTGTACTTACACAGCGGAGAACAAAACATCGCAAAGGTGCCTGTATGTGCCCGCTCTAACACTATAAATAGACGATGAGGATATAGCCCGAGCCCGCGCTGACGGAGGACGACCTGAGTGCTACATACGCACAATACACATTGATTGTTCTGTTACGTTCCTCAATAAAGATTTCATATTCAGGGCGTAGCCCAGTAAATATCCATATTTGAGAATTTGTTATACTGTTTTGGCCTACAACCCTGGATCCAATATGGTGAGGGAGGCCGTCAGATGCGGGCTTCAGCGCAAAGGAGCGACGCCAGGTAGAAGGAGGACGCCGACCGCAGGTGGGTAAAACGGAGGCGTGAGGGGGGCATCAATTGGTTTGCAGAAATGTTGTATATACCACAGGGTCACCAGGGAAGGGACTGCATACTGTATATACCAGCGACAAGCAGGGGCTTGGTAAAATCTACACCAATGGATCACCAGGGACTGAATACTTCAAATACTAAGGACTATGCCAAATAGATACCACCAAGGTCTGAATACTGTATATACCACTGAGTGACCAGGGACTGAGTGAAACATATACCACTGGACCACCCGGGACTAAATACTGTACTGTATATACCATTGACCACCAAGGATTTGGTAAAATATACACCACTGGGTCAAGAAGGACTAAATACTGAATCACTGATCTCCAGGGACTGGATAAAAAATAATACTGGGTAAGATACTGAATACTGTATATACCACGGACCACCAGGTACTGGGTAAAATATACACTATTGGACCAGGGACTGAATACTGTATAAATATATACCACAGACCTTCAGGGACTATGTAAAATAAACTACTGGACCAGGGACTGGGAACTGTATATATCACAGATCACCAGGGACTGAATAGAGTATATGCCACCTTGTTTTTAATGGTACCTGGGCTCAACTTTAGCCTTGTGCAATGTATCCTGCAACGTAGTGGATTGTAAAAGAAGAAAAAGGTATTTATATGAGAAAGGTATTTGGGGTAAAGAAGCAAAAATTCAGCAAATGCAGGAACCCCTAGTATTTATCCTTAATTTAAAAAAAACATTCTTATGTATTTTTGCCTAGGTAATCTGAGTGACCACCAACTGACAAGGGGACTTGAACCATGGACCCTGCGATTACCAACAATACAGAAGCCTATGCATTAATGAGGAGGCCCAAAGATCCACAGAGGCCAAACAGGGACTCAACAGATCTCTATCATGTCTCGATCATTGTGCCTGATGTGTGAAGATGTCATTGACGGTTCTAGTCCCGGGGGCTCCATGTGGAAAGTTTTCCTAAATTCTTTAGAAGGTGATTGAAAACAAGAATATTCCAAAAACATACCTTGCCCTTTGTTCAGAATGTGGCAATTTGGTTTAGAGAGACGGTGGCTCAAAACACATTGGCTAGAACTCCTAAGCCGCTTTTCAAAAAATATAATATATATATATATTTTTTTTTTACAGGATATCAACATAGAATTACTAAATAAAACAAAAAATGTAATTGTAAATTTTGCCCCAAAAAAAAATCAAAGATTTTTGGTGATTTCATATGATTTCGATAGATTTTTACGGATTTCGGTTGATTTCAAATCAGTTGGGCTGAATTTGCCTGATTTCACAGATTTCTAGGAAAAAAGCAAAAAAAAAAAAAACCAGTAAAAACAGGACTGGTCAGTGAATTTTGCTTAGTAGATATTTCTGCAAGCCTGTCCTGGTTTATCTGCCCTTTTCTGACAAAATCAGTGGAAATTTGTCGGACTGATTTGAAATAGAAGAAAATCATCGGAAATCAGGTAAATTCACCCAAATCAGTCAAAATCAATAGAAATCACTTAAAATCATGAAAAATCATTGGATTTTTAAAAAAAAAATAAAATAATTTTTAAATCCATTTCCTTTAGATTTTGTTGCAATTTACCAGGCACAGGTTTTGAACCAGTATTTCTACTGTGGCCAAAATATAATCCGTCGTCTAAGCCCCAGGGCCAAGGCTTCAACAGCGCGAAAGACAAAGTTTTTTTCAATATTGTTATCTAGAAGTTTCAGAAGGACAAAAAAAAAAAAAAAAAAATCCTTTCAGGATTTGAACCTGGGCATACGCATCACTTACCCGTTAGGTCACCTCGCAACACATACATATGAGCTGGTTGTCATGTCTGGTTGAGATGTCTCAACCAGTAATAAGCGAGTGCTTGATTATTACCACCTATCGTTCTGGAAAGATCTTATAATGGTCATCAAATGCATCGGGACTAAAACCTTGGTCTCCATGTAACACATTAGTCCATCCCAGAGTCAGAGGTGGAACACACGCACTTGAGGTGGTCGTAATGGTGTCTGGTTGCCGCCACTGCTATCAGTATTAAGATGGTGCTTGAGTTGATCACGACCATCTAACCTATCGATCTCATAATGATCATTAACCTTTTTGGGATTAGAACCTGGGTCTTCAGGTTGGACAGGAATCCATTAGTCTACCCCACCAGGTAAGAGCTAGAACTGCATGCACACAGTATTGGATTGGTTGTCTAGGTGTCCACCGGAGAGATCTTTACTGATATGAGTAATAAGCTTAGATGGGATTTTTTTCTTTGGAGGCCAGAGATGGACCATATGACTCATAGGGAAATCTAATCCTCAGAGCCAAATATTCTTCAAACGTCAAGAATAATTTTTCTCAATGTGGTGGCTTGAGATTAGAACCTGGGTCTTCAAAGCTGGAGACTAAGCAGTTGCCCGTTACTCCCTTGCTCAAGGTCAGACCCAGTTACACATAAAACTGGATTGGTTGTCGTAGTCTCCGGTTTAGATGTCATCTTTCCGATAAACCATAAGATGGTGCTTGATTTAGTCCCATAATCTTTGATGGTAGTTTTTTCCTTGGAGGCCACAGCTGCCCCATAGGACAATAAGGCCATCTGACATATAATCCTCCGAGCCTAATCTTTAACAAACATCAAGAGTGACTTCTCTCAATATTGTTGCCTAGCAGCTTCTAGAAGATACAAGTGGATCATCACCATCTATTGGTCTGGAAAGATCTCTTAATGATCATTAACCTTCTTAGGACTAGAACCTGGATCTCCAGGGCTCAATCTAATGAGTCGCTCACTAGTCCACCTCAGAGTGGTTGTCATGGTGTTAAGCTGTCTTTACGGATATCAGATGGTGTGTGATTTGGTCCATCTATGGTTCTAGAAAGATCTCATAATGATCATAAACTGGCTGAGAACTAGAACAGGGTCTCTAGATCTCACAAGTTGCCCATCACCTAACCCCATCGCACCTCATCCCACCAGCTCAACGACAGCCATCTTCACACTTATTGAATTGGTTGACATGGCATCTTGACTGCTATCAGTAATAAGTAGGTGCTTGATTTGGTCCAAAATATCTCAGATGGTATCTTTTACTTTGGAGGTCATAGACGGCCCATATGCCACTCAGGCAATAGGGAAAGAGGGCAAATTGGGGGTCTCCTGGAGACCAGAAGCCTTCAAAATAGCTGAAAAGGCATGAGACAAAGTATTGTAAACCCAACTACTCTTCACATTGTGGGTCCATCTGCCAACGGCTAATCTCATGTGGGCAAACCCCATAAAGCCCTTGGGGTCAAGGGTGTACATACCATACAGGCAGCCCTGCAGATACTAAGAGGCCTTTGGGATGAAGGCTAGTCCCAGTTAAGGACGAACCTTCCTCATAGAGGTCTATGACCCTTCAAAGCCAGGAAACCCACTTTACCTAAGCGAAACCTTCCGATTTTTTTAGCTGCACACCCTAATAGAGCATATGACAGTCCCTTTTCTATATATTTATTTTATACAAATGGTGTTATTTTCCACAGCGCTGTTACCGTTGGAGGTAAATAAAACCCTTTTAGGATTTCTAGGGGTACAATACCTCTAAACCCCCTAAGATTTCATCTTTAACACCTTAAGGACCAAGCCATTTTCCTTCCCTTTGATGATTTTTCCTGGTGTGATGTAAGAGTTGTGCTGTGTGCGCTGAGCCAATCAGATGTCTCAACCTGCTTCTCCCCCTCCCCTATCCGCCTCATGCTGTATTACTGAAAGACTGAGTTTTAAACTTCAGCTGCATCTCCCTCCTCCCCGTCTTCTATTTACTGTTTTACCCTAGATGGACTTTTTGGTGACTGAGGAGGTTTGTGAACCTGCAGGTTGGAAAGGAAACGACAGGCTCCTGGACTGTGAGAAAGGCGCAACTTTCCCCTAATAGGATATATTTTAGTACTACCTTTTTTTTAAAAAAAAAAGAAACCCTAGAATTATTAAAGACAATGATGACTTCTTAAAGGAGTATTCCCATGTAATAATGTTTTAGCATATAGAAAGTTTTTCACGGAATAGTCCGCAAAACAGACCTCAAAGAAGACGGGGCTTATGCAAATGTACCCCAAAGTGTCCTGCAAATGGCCATTCAAATAGTGGGAGTTTTAATATTGCTACAATGTGGCAGAACATTATGGTCTGTGGGGGTACAAACTTCGGGATCCCCACTAATCCCAAAAATTAAGGAATGGATGCCCCAGTTCACAGTCAAGTGAATGCGGCTGTGCTTTTGATCCCTAAATATCGGGTGGCCAGGAGCACCCCTGCATAGAGAAAATAAGTGAAGATATGGTGGGGTTCCCCTATAGCGGAAAAATCCTTTTATTGAGTCTTTAAAGTTTTTTTGAAGTCTTGGCACGGGCAACTGTTGACCTATCCACACGACCTATCCATAGGTCATCAGTACATGACTGGTGGCGGTCCGGACGCAGTCAGAGCAGCTGATCGGTGTGGCTCCGGGTGTCGGACCCCCAACGATCATCTACTGATGACCTATGGATAGGTCCTGTGGATAGGTCATCAGTTATCCATGCCTGGCTAGGGTTGGATTTAGGGTCATTGATTAGGACCTTGACCCTGGAGCTTCCTGGCACAGATCGGGTGCTCAGTAATGTCCCTTGGACCCTCATAGGTGTGGAAATCGGAATAGCTTATATACAGAAGCTCTATATTGGAAAATCTATTAATAAATGGTTTACTTATGAAAACAACGCGCCCGGGGCGTGTAGTCTAGCACGAAGGCCGATCAATGCCCAATTTGTCATGTATGAAAATGGCCTGGTGTATCGGCTGTTATATAAGGCCCAGATATAGTTACTAAGTCAATATTTCTTTAAGGAGTGATATCCGTATACAAAGCATCAAACACCTACGTCAAGCCGCCCCACAGTTACATTATCTCCTTGACCAGTTCACTGTTGCGCCCAGGCCTGCGCCCCTCCCCCGCACGCTATAAAGGGAGCATTCTTGTGTCACCGCGCTGACTAATACGTTATCTGTTCTTCTTATTGTTCTGGTATCGACAACGTGAAAGGTTTATAGCGACAGGACTTACAAATAAGACAAAAGAAAACACAAGCGCCCTCCTGCGACTTTAACACCTCGCATTCATGAGCCTTTATATAACCGGGGAAACATTAAACAGGACAGGATTTTATTTATTGCTTAAAGGAGAGTTCCCCCTAAAATAGGACACTCTACAAACCTGCAATGATCCGACTCGTGATCCAGATTTCACCAATTTTTTTTTTCTAGGATGTGATGGATTCCTTTATGAGTTTGACATCGCGATCTCTTCTTGCTGTCAGTGAACAGGAACATTTGTGATTTTAAGCAGAGGGAAAAAACTCATGATTGATGGAAACTTCTGAGCAAAAAATGGTGGGGTCCTCACTCCCACATCTGGGAACCACACCGGACCCCCGAGTATTGCAGTAACATAAAGGAGACGTGCGAATGATTGTATAGATTGTAGGGAAATGTAGCAAACAGTCAGGACAGATGATAGATAGATAGATAGATAGATAGATAGATAGATAGATAGATAGATAGATAGATAGATAGATAGATAGATAGATAGATAGATAGATAGATAGATAGATAGATAGATAGATATAGATAGATATAGATAGATATAGATAGATATAGATAGATATAGATAGAGATAGATAGAGATAGATAGAGATAGATAGAGATAGATAGAGATAGATAGAGATAGATAGAGATAGATAGAGATAGATAGAGATAGATAGAGATAGATAGAGATAGATAGATATAGATAGATATAGATAGATATAGATAGATATAGATAGATAGATAGATAGATAGATAGATAGATAGATAGATAGATAGATAGATAGATAGATAGATAGATAGATATTTTTGTCCATGATCCAGGCCCCCTATCACACAGAAATACCTGATCATTACTCCTATTGAGCGGTCATCATATCCTTGAAGGAACATTCTGGACTTCAGGTGAGCTCAGGGGTTGCCGATAAGTTAGGGCGCCGCTGCTCCGTTCTAGAAAGTTCCCAGGCCCGGCCGGTACATTCCCTATAAATCAGACTATTGTAAAAGAATTAGTCAAGAAAGGAAAGACAGGTCAATATTTAAAGAGGCCGCGGGAGTCATGCGGTGAGGTGCGGCCCTCGCTGGATTACAGGAGTGGTTACCTGACTGTTCTATAAATATTGTATCCTGCCCCGGGGCACTACTTTAATTAAGCACATTCACTCTGCCAATAGATAACATACAGCCGGGCACAGCAAATACCAATGTCCAACTCGTCTATCAAAAGGGCAGAGCTAGATAAAATACAGATTGTAGCTATTTATAGAATAATGGCACACCATTTTCAAGATCTCTGCTTGCGCTCAGTGAATGGGAACAATCTTGTTTACATTGTACAAAGGATATAAACCAGTACAGATCTAATACTTCTCACATCTGAGAGTTTGTTACAATTGTATCCAGTCTAAACAGTTCTCTGTGAGTTAAATACATCAGCAGGTCTGTACGGGTTTTCAGATTTAATCAGTAATGCTCCTATTCACTGACAGCAAGCATATTTGACTGATGGAGCCACATCTGACCTTTTACATAGAGGCTGAAAACCTATACAGACTTAATATGTCTCACAGCTGAGAGTTTGCTACACTGGACTCCATTTTCTGTGGGATAAACAATTTGGACAATACTTTTTACCTGCACTGATACATTGTAACAAACTATCAGGACAGGAGAAAGTTTTAAGCTGATGTATTTAGCTCACAGATGATCTAGATTGGATACAATTGTAGCAAACTCAATTGATATCAGCTCTGTGAAAGTTTTCTGGAATGTTACCATTCACTAACAGCAAGCAGAGATTTAGGAACTGGTAAGGATCTGTCACATAGTACATCAGAAAGTTACAGGACTTTTCCCACTTTCAGTTTTATGTAAAAAAAACAACAAAAAAAACAACTTACTTGTTGTATAATAAAATACTTGCTAATATACTTTGTTTATATTCCTCACCATTTTCAAAATCTCTGCTTGTTATCAGTGAATAAGAACAATAATTGTGTACATCCAGAGTCCCTCATCCCATATCACTCTGACTCAACTAACCCTTGACATATTGAGGACATCTCGAGAATTTTGGAAATGCTCCTTCTGATCGGCCACCACCCATGATGAGAAGAGCTGGGGGTGCGGAGGACGTCACGTTCTACAGAAGTCAATCATTTCATGTTAGTCATACAGAATCATGACGGCAGAAAGATGCGATGCTCTGCAGTTATTCAGAAGCACCTGGGGCTCTTTAGTGGCATCATAAATCCTGTCCAGTCCTCAATTTTACTAGAAAACTAATAAAGATCTGAACAGATATAAAACGTCTCCAACAAGCAAGACGTGTGCAGAGTATATGAGCGGAGAGGGACTATAGGACCCTGTGGTGACGGCTGAAATAATACAAGGACAATGTGGGGACCCCATTGTTTACAATGCTGAGCAGCTCAATGTGGAAGAGACTGCATGTGACACAGTGTGTTCTGTTTACTTTACAATTACAGATTATTAAAATGACAGATTATGTTCTGCCAGTTATCTACACTATAGAACAGATGACACAAACTATCGATCTAATATCTATCTCATATCTATCTATCTATCTATCTCATATCTATCTATCTAATATCTATCTATCTCATATCTATCTATCTATCTCATATCTATCTCATATCTATCTATCTATCTCATATCTATCTCATATCTATCTATCTATCTATCTCATATCTATCTATCTCATATCTATCTCATATCTATCTATCTATCTATCTATCTATCTCATATCTATCTCATATCTATCTATCTATCTATCTCATATCTATCTCATATCTATCTATCTATCTATCTCTCTCATATCTATCTCTCTCATATCTATCTCTCTCATATCTATCTCTCTCATATCTATCTCTCTCATATCTATCTCTCTCATATCTATCTCTCTCATATCTATCTATCTATCTCATATCTATCTATCTATCTATCTCATATCTATCTATCTATCCCATATCTATCTATCTATCTATCTATCTATCTATCTATCTATCTATCTATCTATCTCTCTATCCCTCAATATCAGTCACAATCCACCCCCAAAGTCAGAGAGATAAGCAGCGCTTATGCAGCACCACTGATCTATATGATCATTACATATCAAATCTACGTGTTTTACCTTCCAGGCTCCATTATCAGCGGCTTAGGCTTTGTTCACATCTGCGTCAGGGCGACGCTCCGATGTTCCGTCTGAGCTTTCCGTCGGAACAAAGCCCTGACTGACACAAAAAGAAACCAGGTTTCCGTTTCCATCACCATTGATTTCAATGTGACAGATCCGGTGTCAATGGTTTCCGTTTGTCTCCGTTGTGCAAGGGTTCCATTTTGACGGAATGAATAGCGCAGTCGACTACGGTACTCATCCCGTTGAAACAACGGAACCCTTGCACAACGGAGACAAACGGAAACCATTGACACCGGATCCGTCACCATTGAAATCAATGGTGATGTAAACGGAAACCTTTGGTTTCAGTCAAGATCCCGTTCCGACGGAAAGCTCAGATGGAACGGAGACATGACGCAGATGTGAACGTAGCCCTAGCGCAAATGTGAACGGAGCCTTATAAGAAAGTATCTGATGACACCGGATACAAGGTTTCGCCTCCACTGCTTTGCGTCTCTGATTTATCAGTATTGTGTTTCTTATCATAGAAGTTGTCAGCAGAAATTTGCAATGGAAAAATTTGCTACATGGACCCCTCCCCCTCACTGTCTCCATAAGTCCGGATTCACTACTTCTTCCGGTAAAATGATGAACACCCTCGCGGAAGCGCAATGAAACGCATTAAAGTCAATGGGTTCCGTCAGGCGCCTGTAGTGTCCGTGCTGCAATGACTCCGGCGCTTCCATTGACGGAACAGAAGAACGGAAAAACAGCGCAGATGTGAACAGAGCCTTAAAATGCTAGAAAAAAACATCTATGTGCGAAGGAGGCCTTATACAGATACATGGCAAAAACATTTCTAGTAACCACCACCTTTCTCTAGAATGAAGGGGTCACGGACCCCCTGGTGAGGAGCCAACTGCTGGGACCCCCACTGATCCTGAGATCGGAGCTGCTAGGCCAGGAATGTTTGTCATAGGAACATAGGTTGATACCAGTCCATTAAGTTCAGAATACGGCAAAACAAATGGGGGGTAAAAAATGTTTTCAAATAATTCCTTACTAAACGCGCTAAGAATAATTGTATTAAAAGGGGATTAAATAACAAAGATGGGACCCCCAAAAATAAAAAAGCACCTCCGTGCTTTATCATAGCTATAGGACCCCTTAGTTCTAGGAATCAGTGGGGTCCTAGTATTCTGACCCCCTCAATCCACTAAATGATGGCATAACCCACCTATTACTGTGGGGTTAACCCGGTCTAGTTCTTAAAGGGGTATCCGAATGGGAAAGTTATTTTAATATTAAAAGCAGCTCACAGGGGGTCTCAGCACCTCAAAAAGGGGGTTTCTAAAACAGATAAGCTTTATATATCCAGAGTCCCAAAAGTGAAGAACAGTTACAGCAAAGGGTTAAAAGTTTCTGCAACTTTCCAAGGTGTGTGTTGCTGCCCTTACCCGATGTGGAGCCGGGCAGGCAGGTGAAGGAGTGGCAGTGTACCTGGGAGCTCCTGGGGGTAGTCACCATGATGTCACCGTGACGTCACCAGACAGGAGAAGGAGGAGTGAAGAAGTGAGAGCAACGGGCAGATTGTACACAAGTCCTCCAGCTGCAGGCAGCATAACCCCCAGCGTGTGCCCAGGACTGGACTACTCACCCTCCCTCCACTAACTCAGGAATAAAGTCTTCCCTGTGCCCTGCTCCAGACACTGGCAGGTAAGATCAATGTGACCTGCAGCAGCTTCCTCTACATCGACTGCGATGCAATGCTGCCGTCCTGGTGGATTACACTGGATTGTTCAGTGCATTGTAAATATTTCTATGGGTGAAATGTGCTTTATTTTGCCTGCAGAGTATTGTAACTCTGCTTGCTGGATCACTATGGAGGGGAATTGGTTAGGCATGCATTCTTTTTATTGCAAGGAATGAATATAAAGAGATAGGTATGCGAGTCTCCTCTAGTTGCTAGACCCTTGTGGGAGGTAATGGGTTAATCATGCCTATTTTGTCCTTGCAGGACCTCCGAGTAGAAGGAGGAGAAGGTATTAGGCATGTAATCATTTGTGTAACCGGAGAGGAATGGGTTAAGCTGCATCATATTTGTAGCTAGCCAGGAATGGGTTAAACATGGATTTTATTTATATATATATATATATATATATATATATATATATATATATATATATATATATATATATCCAAGAAAAAGAGACTGGAAGCAGCACTCAGCAAAAAAATGTGAATTTATTCACCCAACACAGCTGTGTTGGGTGAATAAATTCACATTTTTTTGCTGAGTGCTGCTTCCAGTCTCTTTTTCTTGGATATATGCATGAGGAGCTCGTCACTCCTTGATATTTTGAAGCTAGCACCAACCGTTTCTGGCTATTGACACAGTGCTGCTCCTATGTTTGGATCTTCTATATATATATATATATATATATATATTTATTTTGCCTGAGATCACCAGGTTTCAGGTGTTATGTAAATAAATCTTAATGTGAAACGTCCTGCTGTATAAATATACTCTGTTACAAAAAATGTATTCTTTTCAAGATCCCTGACTGCTGTCAGTGAATGAGAGTAGTATTGTTTACCTTCTAGGGCTGAAAACAGGTACAGACCCAATACTTCTCAAAGGTGAGGGTTTGTCACAATGTATTAGCCTAGAGTGAGCAATCATCTGAGCTAAATATATCCGAAGCACCAACCGCTGTCCTGTCCTGATAGTTTGCTACAGTGTATCAGTGCAGGTAAACTGTATCAGTTTAGAGGTTAGGCTTTTTAGCTCACTGAGGATAGTCTACAGTGGATACAACTGTGGCAAACTCTCAGCTGTGAGAAGTATTGGGTCTGTACCTATTTCAGTATCTGGATATATACATATTTTTTTAATGGTTTTCATTCACTGACAGCAAGTGGACATCTTGAAAACTGTGAGGAATTGAAACACAAAGTATATTAGAAAGTAGCAGATGTTCTCATTATTATACAGAGGTTTCATTACCACTCTATGCAAACCTTGTGTTAGACTCAAGACGCCCATAGAGGGGAATGGGTTAAACTTGGGTTGTCTTTGTACATGGAGAGGACAGGGTTAAACACATTATTTCTTATATACCCTATTTAATTAATTGCAACTCTAAGACTTCATTAGAGTGGAATGGGTTAAACTTACATTATTTTGGCAGCACTTGTAAAGGAAGGGGTTAAGCAGGCAGAATATTTGTACTTGGAGGGAAGGGGTTAAGCCAGGTTTATTAGGTAAATATAAGGAGGGCAGCACACAGAGCTGTAGTGTTTGGTATTTAGGTTTTTACAGAGCGCTTCAAACACGTCCCAAATTCCCAGCAGCCTCCTATACAAGCAAGTGAGGTCCGCAACCGGGCACCGCCGGCGTAATATGTATGCAGCCTGAACGAAGGGGGGGGAACAGTGGTCTGCACATAGGGATGTCCATACTGTCCAACCGATACATGTGATGGAGGAGGGGAGCTGGAGGTGCCCACTGTGATACACGTGTATGCAGGAGGGGAGATGGAGGTGCCCACTGTGATACATGTGTATGTAGGGGGGAGATGGAGGTGCCCACTGTGATACATGTGTATGGAGGAGGGGATTTGAAGGTGCCCACTGTGATACACGTGTATGCAGGAGGGGAGATGGAGGTGCCCACTGTGATATACGTGTATGGAGGAGGGGAGATGGAGGTGCCCACTGTGATACACGTGTATGGAGGAGGGGAGATGGAGGTGCCCACTGTGATACACGTATATGGAGGAGGGGAGATGGAGGTGCCCACTGTGATACACGTGTATGGAGGAGGGGAGATGGAGGTGCCCACAGTGATACATGTATATGGAGGGGAGATGGAGGTGCCCACTGTGATACACGTGTATGCAGGAGGGGAGATGGAGGTGCCCACTGTGATACACGTGTATGGAGGAGGGGAGATGGAGGTGCCCACTGTGATACACGTGTATGCAGGAGGGGAGATGGAGGTGCCCACTGTGATACACGTGTATGGAGGAGGGGAGATGGAGGTGCCCACAGTGATACATGTATATGGAGGGGAGATGGAGGTACCCACTGTGATACACGTGTATACAGGAGGGGAGATGGAGGTGCCCACTGTGATATACGTGTATGGAGGAGGGGAGATGGAGGTGCCCACTGTGATACATGTATATGGAGGGGAGATGGAGGTGCCCACTGTGATACACGTGTATGCAGGAGGGGAGATGGAGGTGCCCACTGTGATACACGTGTATGCAGGAGGGGAGATGGAGGTGCCCACTGTGATACACGTGTATGCAGGAGGGGAGATGGAGGTGCCCACTGTGATATACGTGTATGGAGGAGGGGAGATGGAGGTGCCCACTGTGATACATGTATATGGAGGGGAGATGGAGGTGCCCACTGTGATACACGTGTATGCAGGAGGGGAGATGGAGGTGCCCACTGTGATACACGTGTATGCAGGAGGGGAGATGGAGGTGCCCACTGTGATACACGTGTATGGAGGAGGGGAGATGGAGGTGCCCACTGTGATACACGTGTATGCAGGAGGGGAGATGGAGGTGCCCACTGTGATACACGTGTATGGAGGAGGGGAGATGGAGGTGCCCACTGTGATACATGTGTATGGAGGGGGGAGATGGAGGTGCCCACTGTGATACATGTGTATGGAGGAGGGGAGATGGAGGTGCCCACTGTGATACATGTGTATGGAGGAGGGAGATGGAGATGCCCACTGTGATACATGTGTATGCAGGAGGGGAGATGGAGGTGCCCACTGTGATACATGTGTATGCAGGAGGGGAGATGGAGGTGCCCACTGTGATACATGTGTATGCAGGAAGGGAGATGGAGGTGCCCACTGTGATACATGTGTATGGAGGAGGGAGATGGAGGTGCCCACTGTGATACATGTGTATGGAGGAGGGAGATGGAGGTGCCCACTGTGATACATGTGTATGCAGGAGGGGAGATGGAGGTGCCCACTGTGATACATGTGTATGCAGGAGGGGAGATGGAGGTGCCCACTGTGATACATGTGTATGCAGGAGGGGAGATGGAGGTGCCCACTGTGATACATGTGTATGCAGGAGGGGAGATGGAGGTGCCCACTGTGATACGCGTGTATGCAGGAGGGGAGATGGAGGTGCCCACTGTGATACACGTGTATGCAGGAGGGGAGATGGAGGTGCCCACTGTGATACATGTGTATGTAGGGGGGAGATGGAGGTGCCCACTGTGATACATGTGTATGGAGGAGAGGAGATGGAGGTGCCCACTGTGATACATGTGTAGGGAGATGGAGGTGCCCATCCCTATGTGTATAAGTGTTTGGTCAACCCTTCTATACACCTCCGCTATAAGTCCAATTGTCAGATCAGGTGTAAAATGGCCATAGATAGAAGATAACTGTTAGAAATGACTTTTCTATGGTGGAAGTGGAGATAAGCGTTGATCAGACACATATGGCGCCACTTATCTCGGGATGGTCTGTGGCTAGCTGTAGGCCTGACGCTGGCCACAGATCTTTAGTAGTTTTAGTCCAAAAGATCTTATAATGTTTGGCCGCCCTTGATCATGATTGGGGTCAACCGTCAATAAGGGGACCCCCTTTATAAAGTGAACACTTGAATCCACAGTGGACAATTCAGGGTTAAAAACCAAGTGACCTCTAAGTTCATTTGTTCTTGAGTTGTGTTTTCGGTCCCCGTGTTTACAGTAAACAGGCTGCCCCTTGTCAACCGGTGCGTCCTACTAATGTGAACATGGCCCCGGGCACCAACTGTACGTGTGCAGGTTGGATTGTGTGTTGTGCTTGGGTGACCTCGCATGTGAAAGTAGCCTGGGCATGTTAAAAGAAACAGCCTATAACACTGACCTATAGCGCCACCGCTGACCCTGCCATGCAACAACACTCATCAGTTGTAATATCAGCTGCCGGCTTAAAGGAATTTCGTTTTGTGATTGAATTCTATTTAAGAGGTCCGTCCACCTTTTCAATCAATGATTTCATGAATTCAATGCATGTAAAACAAAAAAACTTGCTATCGTTATGTGTATACAGCTCCTATGCTCAGCTATGGGTCTCCATGGTTGGAGACTACAAAATAGAACCCTGTGTAGACTGATCTGCAGCCATGTGTTATCCCATTCCCTTTGCCCCTACTTCTTGCCATCCAGGAGACAGCAAAAGTGGGGGTAATACCTGACTACATGGTATGTTAGTGTCCTATAAACATAGGTCTGCATAGGAGCTGTATACATAAAACGGTAGGAGATTTTTGTAGTCTCATCCTGCCGTGCCCTTATAATACCATACAGTGCCCAAATAACACAGCGGAGTTTGCGGATTTCCCTGCATCAGAGATTTATAGTTGCCATGACAAGAAGGGTAGAAGGGCATTTGACCCGGCCTTAAAAGCCCATGTATATTAGATTGATGTTGATGGATCCTGTCAAGTTTCTCACTGAGGATCTGATGTGTCTTGGGGCCCTTTTTCCCCACAGCAAAAATAATTCGGGATCTGGCCCGCTGGCAGGGAGGCCCAAAAACTTTCACCCAAAGGACCACATTTTTTTTTTAGAGTTCCCCTCTAAAAAACATAGATTTTCAATACCAACCAAGTATCTGTAGATATGTGACGCGAACAGAAACTGGCCCCTAATAAGAGGACTCTAATTAGGGTAAATTGGCCCCTTCCTGAGGGATTTATTAGGGAAGAAGGGTGATGGCCTGGGCCGTATCATCCGTACAATTGTATGTAAATCCTCCTGTGTGTACTAATTATATAAACAATCGCGAGCAGACGTTACCTTCACCCGTCACATCCTTCCTGCCACCCATCACCTGCTCCACCAAATCAAACCTGTTTACTTTTCCCACCGATCACCCTCAGTTATGGCCCGTCCGGGACAATTCAGGCCGACCCATTTGTCTTTTATAGATTGACGCCGCCAGCAAGGCACCCTCCCCCACCTAAGTCCCTGACTTGTCTTGTAAAAACTGCTTTTCCAGACTGCTGAAGGATTCACCATCTATATCAATATCTAGATCATTCCTGGTTTAATTAGCGCCACCTACATGTGAATATTTGTAATACGATCTGTTGATCTAGGAAAGCCAGGTGCAAGTTGGTATAGCTGCCGTTATAACTTGTTACCCATATTTTCTAGACTTCTCAAGGAGTCACTATCTACATCAATATCTACATGAAACCAAACTTGAATAGCGCCACCTACATGTGTATATGCGTAAACATTGATCTGTTTCTGGAAAGCTGGGTGCCGATCATTATAGTTACCGTTACACCTATTGCAGTGGTCGTTACCCTGATTATCTAGGCTCCTTAAGAATTTACCATATACATCAATATCTACATCCTACCTGTCTCGAATTATGCCACCTACATGTGAATATTTGTGAATATAGATCTGATCCTAGGAAAGTGGAGTGCCAATCAGTATAGCTGCCATTACAACTCTTGTAGCAATTGTTAACCCAATTCTCTAGACTGCTCAATGAGCCACCATCTACAGCAATATCTACATCATACCTGTCTTGAATAGCGCCACCTACATGTGTATATGCATACATATTCATCTTTTTTGGGAAAGCTGGGTGCCGATCAGTATAGTTACCATTACAACTACATCTCAGCTTGTCTTAATAGTAGAAAATATGTTCTTACATGTGTGGACATTGATGTAGATGGGGATCTGGAGCCACGCAAGGTCCTTGCACATGACAGAAATCAGAACGGAAGAGGTTACGATTAGGATTTTTCAAAAAATGTAAAAACGATTTCTGGGAAAGCTGGGTGTCACTAATTCGACTGTCATTCCAGCTTCTGTACAGGTCGTCACCCAGCTTTTCTAGATTCACAAACACCAGATATGCCCAATATCTCCGCAATATGAGATTGGCGGATATTTCACTTCATAACTAGCCATGCAGGAATCTGGGAAAGCTGGGTGAACACATTTTTGGGGTAGTAATGGCCACCATATTGTTTGTCCACCAGCTTACCTAGAAACACAAGACCTCACACGATGACTTGTATTGCTGATGATTTCTTAATTTTAGGGGCAAATGCCCCTTAAGCCAGTCATGTATGGACCGAGTGACAAAAACAAAACCAGCCCGTGAGATGACAGCTGGTATATACTGGGTGCGAGTACAGGAGTTGGATCACTATGCCCACAGGGCATCCCTTTTATGAATGCACTTTCCATTTGCCAAAATCAACATCAATCTCACAACCCGTCAGACCAAAGTCATCGATCACCGAGGTTTCCGGCTCAGTTGTATTTAGAACGTTCTCCACAAGGGGTGTTGAGGTGTGATATGAGTCTTGAGAGTTGGGCAATACGGCCAAGATTGTACAAAAGCTCCTCCTGCTGATCCCTCAGCGATCAGCTGTAATCGGTGAGGAAATTTAGAATTATGTGTTAAATTTCCCTGCAGTGCCGCCACAGGGGAAATGAAGTATTACAAAGTGTCCATTCACATCAATGGATTGTCTCTGTAATACAGGAAAGGACAGGTCTATGTAACCTCTATCCAAAAAAAAAAATTTTTCATACACACCCAGGACCTAATACTACTGGACTTCCTTTTAACTTACAAGATTAAACTTGGAAAATCGATTCCATTTTAAACGCCTTCAGCGCCGGATCCTACCTTTGTCCCCTGTTTCTCTACTTGCTACCCGTGTGCCGACACGAGGATCCGGGCGCTATCAACGACACACCGGAGTGTGTCAGGTGAGCTGGAGGATTTCTCCACATGTTTTTTTCTGTAACCTCTATCCACTCTGGCCTAGAGATGAAGATCCTGAACAGAAGACCCCCCCCCCCCCACCCTATTAATTCCCTCCATGAAAACGGGTTTTCTAAACTGGACAACACCTTTAAACGGGGGACATTTCCCCTTTAAATAATACAATCCATGTACTATACACGGATTTCAAGGGCAAAATAAAACGGTTTTGCCCCTATTTCGGCTTCGTCTGACCTTTTGCGTACATGGCGGGAGCGGCTGTGGTGCCGCAGGCAGCACAATTCTGTGGGACGCGAGACAAATGAGGGGAGTGTGGACGGAGGATGGGTGGGGTGGCGGTAATTCACGTGTAACACCTGTGATAAAATCTGCTGCCTAGGTAACGGATTGCGGTAAACATGACTATGACAAATGGCAAATCATTAGACGCTCGCCTGGCAACCAGAACGCTGGATACATAATGGGTTCCTCTGAGACCCTGGGGGTTTAATTGGAACCCGTCATCAGTTTTGAGGTCTCATGTATTAGGTTTGTGGTTTCAATCTTATAAAATGGTCTAGCAAATGATTGAGGTTTGTAAATGGACTGAGAAGATTGACGTTTAGGGCGGGGCTTAAAGGGGAGCTCCACTAGAAATTATTTGGCAAATATTTCTTAGGGAGTCCATCAGGCTCTCTAATAAATAGTCTCTGCAGCCACCCATACACATCACACGTCACTGTTTTGATAGCTCTGGGCTTGCCGAGTTAAGCTCGGTGACCACCAGGACGTCCATATTAATGTAGAAAACAGTGAGATTTTTTGAGAAATCTAGGACATTTTTGAATTATCCTTAATCAAAAGGGGCGTGGCTTGTATTTGGCTAAGCTGCAATACCACACACAGCCTATGGAGTGGCGCTATTTCTAGAAATCTTAAACCCTTTAAATTTTATTTCACGTCATTCATTTAAAATACTATTGCTCTACTCTTATGGGGAAGAGAGGCAGGTGACATCATTGTAGGTGGGGTATGACATCACTTAGGGGGCGTGGCTAATTACCTAGAGTGCAGAAACTAGAAAATAATGGCAGATAGCAGGCAGGCAGGAGACACGAGTCGTATTGGGCACAATAATTCTCAGAACATGTTGGAGGTGACAATTTCTTTAATTTCCTCTGTTCCGGGAAGCTATTACGTCTCCTCTCTTCCCTTAAACCCAAGTGGAGTTTCCTCGCACATTCCGCAGGCGGCCACTTACAGTACGTGACCCCTACAGGCGCTTCCTGAAATACGCAGGAAAAGACTCAGCAATCCTCGCCACTGAATTCCCATAACTATTGCATATGGGATTGTATATGGGCCTATAAGGGGCTTTTAAAGGGAAGTCGCAGTGAAAATACTTAATGCTGGATGGAATTCTGCACCAGGACTTGTGATTAGGATTTAATATGGATTTAAAGGGGACGTGTACTATATCTGCTTTGCACATTAGTGAATTTTGGGTCCACCAGGACAGACGGCCACAGTCCAAGATCAAGCATACACATATCAGGACCAGACTTCCTATCTATAGTCGATCACTTGATCAGCCCTATATTACATGTATGATCGATCCTGAGGTGTCTACAGTGACCTACTGCCCGACCCTCCAAGACAGAAGGCCCTGCAAGGGTCAGGAGCAAGTGGCCCCTCCTCACCAAAACTCAGTGTACTGGAATCTACCTAGGCTGGCACCCAAGAATCCCCTCATAATTCTAGGTTTGGGTGGGTTGCAGGGGGGTACCTGATGGTCAACCACATCTCCATGGACTCCTGGGAGGGACACCCATATGTACTCACTGAAACTATACCCACTTTTACTACAGTAACAGCTAATTTATTAGCACTATTAATCTATTCATGAAAGGTTGTCACAGCCCAACCTATATTACTTGCATGACTTAAAGGAATTGTCCATTTTAAACAAATTTACTAAACGCCCTGATCAGACTCCCCTCTTCACACAACCACAGCAATCTTTCTCTAACTGGTCCCCTTTTTATATAGTATAGTATCTGTCAAAATTAAGCTAAACCCAATATTCATAATTCCAATACTACTTTGTTAGTTAGCTGCTAATTATACTGCGGTGACAACGAAGTCATTAGTAATTTATGACCACTATTCCCCAATTCATGAAAATGAATGAATGATTGTCACAGCCCCGCCCATATTCATAGCTTCACTTAAAAGGGATTGTCCACTTTCGACAATTTTTTAAAATGTCATGATTGGACCTCTCTGTATTAGCCAAAGCACTGCTCTCCATTCCGGGAAGCTGCTGGCTGAATTTAACCCATTGATTCCAACATGCAAAGTTTAATGCTTCATTTCTTTACTAACCTACTGGTTACTGTGCATGTGATTAGTTACAGAGATGTTGACCAAACCTTAGTGATGTGCAGTCATGTGTTACTGCCTTGGTCACACTAAATGCTGTGTTTTTTTTATGGACCTGGCACACCCTGGTGACAACTATTTAAAAGCTCCTGGGACTTAAAGGGTTAAAGTTTTTTTATATACGTGACTGCCAGATGGGGAACAATATGTTTGTAATCATCTTCATCCTGTGATATGGCGGATCTTGTGTAAACATTCTGTTATCATGATGAAAACACAAGTCAGCTGTTGCGGTCTGCTCCTCTGAGGCTTACAAATGTGGTATTGTGAGGGACTACACGTCCCAGCATGCTGACCCCTTATATCCTGACAATCTTTGGCTCTAGGCCATTCTGTGGGAGGACTTCAAAGTTCAGCACAAAAAGAACCTGGTTATGCATTATTGGATGGGAGGCGGATTTAATCTTACCTTATACATAGCTCTAGGAAGGTACTGGTTCACCTTGAGGAGATCCAGCTGGTTCAGGGAGTTTTACACGCAATGCTCTCTGGGAAAAGTATGCAAATTAGCATACATAGGCAGATATGTCATTTAGGTATGGAATGGACCTACAAACCCTGTTAGAAGGTCGGTGTTTTCTACTTGCTCTACAGACTATCAGGAAACGGACTTCTATGAATATAAAAAAAGTGCCCCTTAGGGTCCATATAGCCCTGGCACCACCCCTAACCCTTCAGGGCATCATTGGATCGCTCGCCCAGCAGCAAGAGGGAGTGATTTCCATTACACCATTACGTTCTAGTATTGTTATTTATGACACTCCCTCGATGTAGCTCCAGCATGGGACACATACGGTGAATGTTCATGGACATAATTCTTGTTGGGTATTTCGAGAGATACATCTTCTTTTAACTTTTTGTTTCTATATTCCTTATAGGAAATGGCTCTTCTCAACGGTTTTCGTCCATCTGGGACCATCTTGGCTTCTGCGTGGCTTTTGACCATCTTCTCAAATTTGGCCGAGGCTCAGACGGCTCCTACTGGATGTGGAGAAGGATTAAACTCGCTCTACTATAACTTATGTGACCTGTCGGCAGCATGGGGCATTGTCCTACAAGCCATAACAAGTGCCGGCATTGTATCTTCCTTCATTCTCACCATTGTATTAGTAGCCAGCACCCCCTTTATTCAGGACAAGAGGAAGAAGAGCATGCTGGGAACTCAAGTGTTTTTCCTCCTTGGCACTTTGGGACTTTTTTGTCTTGTGTTTGATATGGTGGTCAAACAAGATTTCTCAACTTGTGCATCTCGAAGATTCCTCTTTGGTGTCTTCTTTGCCATTTGCTTCTCCTGCTTGTGGGTCCATGCAAGTAATCTCAACTATTTGGTGAGGAGAAACTCTGGACCAAGCGGTTGGTGGATTATTGGCGTGGCCATTGCCCTATCTCTGGTAGAAGTGATCATCAACACAGAGTGGCTGATCATCACCATCGTACGAAGCAGTAGTACTGAGGTAAAGTGTCAATATGCCAACGCGGACTTTGTAATGGCGTTGATATACGTCATGTTCCTCATCGTTGCCGGATTTGTGACGGCCTGGCCAGCCTTGTGTGGGCGATATGGTCACTGGAAGAAGCACGCGGTCTTCATTCTACTCACTCTTTTCCTATCCGCTTGCATTTGGATCGTGTGGATTGTTATGTTTGTCTATGGAAACGCTCAGGTTGGAAACCCTTTGTATTGGGATGACCCAACATTGGCTATTGCTCTGGTATCAAATGCCTGGACCTTTGTGTTCCTCTATATCATCCCGGAGATCTCTCAGTTGACCAAGCCAAGTTTAGAGCAGACATTTGAAGAAGACCTTTACCCTACAAGAGGAGTAGGGTATGAAACCATCCTCAAGGAGCAAACCTCTCAGAGCATGTATGTGGAGAACAAAGCTTTCTCCATGGATGAGCCACAGTCTGGTAAGCACTTATGGTTGAATTCCTACAGTATAGACCTTATCCACACCCAAGTGGTGCAGTAGGGAGGGTGGAGAGCTTTTGGTCTCACCACTGCCTGTGGGTCTGCGGGACCTAAAGGGTTCTCCAAATCTTATGGTAGGTTCAAGGGACATGCCAGGAGATTGTACCAGCAAGATCTGAAGGTGCTGAGGACCTCTTAGAGACCAAAGATCTTCAACAATACTCTTGTATTTCCACTTCATTGATGTTTCGTACAATGTAGTTGGACCAAATCATAGAAATATCTGACTTTGCCTGAAACGGTTCTGGTGGTGCATACGAGTACTGTAGACCTTTTGGTTCGGGTCCGAGCTCATAGAGTCCCACTAATAACACCACAAGTGAAATTCACTCGCATGTCACAATGACATCACAAAAAGAAGATTTGACGGTGGATATGCCCTCTAAGGGTTGGTCTATTTTGAGGTATACTGGGGTAAAACCAAGGTTGGAATAGAGTTTTATGGAGACAGCAAATGAAAGCAGCATTCTGATTTGTTGCTATTAGTCCCAGTACTCCTATGGAAACACAGATGCCACAGCACAGGGACAGGAAGTGATGTCATGGGGACATAGGTAGAAAATTATACACATCTACAGTAGTAAGCTGTAATTAACTCGGATATGTATTTTTCTCTTGCCAGCTAAGAGGCCTGTATCTCCATACAGCGGATACAATGGACAGATCAGGAGCAGCGTCTATCAGCCCACGGAAATGGCGTTAATGAATAAAAACACGGTAAGGGCCAAGTGCGAGCCTGCGGCTGTAAGCTCTTCCGTATAATGCTATTCCTTCTCCCGGATAGCAGATACACTGCAGCTATTCATAGTATACCGGGTACACATCCAAAACAGACACCGCTTCTTAAAGTCACACAACCCAATTAAAGGGACTGTAACCAGAGTCATTCCTGACTTCTCATTGGCGCATATCCAAGAAGTTGGTATATAAGCATTGGTTGTGTCTTCTACATTAGATATGCTGTGCCCTTTGCAGACTTTACCATATCCCCATTAAAGGGGTCCTCCCAATTCTATAAATGACATACAAAACATCCAAATGTTGTAATATACAAGCCCTATATTTGCAGTCTGCAGGACTCCTAAGGGCTCAGGCGTACCTCAGAGTACAGCCTACATTGCACATGGGCTGGGATATTATAGATTTGCACATTAAAGGGGGAATATACCACCTTAAAAAGCACAATAAGCATTTATTTCCATATGGCTTGAAGTGTTTTTACGCCTACATTCTTCAAATAATGGTGCAGATTTTTGGTCCCAATTTTAATTGAACCTGACAGCTATGTGGTTTTCAAAACCACATAATACAAGCCGGACATGATAATCAGCGCCCGGAGGTGTATTGGCTCCTTATCAGGCCCGGCTATGGCATGCGGCGGTTTCTATTAATTAGCTGGTAAGCTTCTACCACACAACTCATACTTCTCCTTCCTTCTGCCACAGACAGAACTTCCGTATGATGTGATCATTCCCAGAGCCACTGCCAACACTCATCCGGCTGTGGCTGCCAGCGGGAACTCCACACTGAGAGCCGAGGACGCATTCTCTGCACAGAACCGTCACAGTTCAAATAACGGACAGGTAAAAATACATACGCGCATCTCACTTGGGTACTATTTCCGATGAGTGTATATAGAATTAATCTATATAAATACAATACATTACTTATCCTGTACTGATCCGGAGTCATATCCTGTATTATACTCCAGAGCTGCACTCACTATTCTGCTGGTGGAGTCACTGTGTACATACATTACATTATTTATCCTGTACTGATTCTAAGTTACATCCTGTATTATACTCCAGAGCTGCACTCACTATTCTGCTGGTGGAGTCACTGTGTACATACATTACATTACTTATCCTGTACTGATCCGGAGTTACATCCTGTATTATACTCCAGGGCTGCACTCACTATTCTGCTGGTGGAGTCACTGTGTATATACATTACATTACTTATCCTGTACTGATCCTGAGTTATATCCTGTATTATACTCCAGAGCTGCACTCACTATTCTGATGTGGAGTCACTGTGTACATACATTACATTACTTATCCAGTACTGATCCTGAGTTACATCCTGTATTATACTCCAGAGCTGCATTCACTATTCTGCTGGAGGAGTCACTGTGTATATACAATACATTACTTATCCTGTACTGATGCTGAGTTACATCCTGTATTATACTCCAGAGCTGCACTCACTATTCTGCTGGTGGGGGTCACTGTGTACATACATTACATTACTTATCCTGTACTGATCCTGAGGATTACATGTATGCATATATATCTGTGTCTGTGTTTCACCTAAGACTTTGACATTTACAGTGTTTTCTTTTTTATTATTTCTGTTTCAGGCCAATTCTTCCCCCTACAGTCAGTGGTGAGGTCCAATTTTTGCAGCCACCAAAGCTGGATCCCCCTCCTCCCTTCTCCTACCATCCAGTATAACGGACTAAAGAAAGTCTTGTCACACAGCTGACACTCTAATTGTAGAGAATCGTTACCAGGACCGACCATACATGATGTATATCATTACCACTGTTGATATATACTATGTCCTGTAACAAGGCGACTCATATATACTATACAGTCCAAGCATCTTCCACCATTATGGGCCGAAAGCAAAAGTTGGAGGGGGGGGGGGGTTAAAGCTCATTGCAAGGTCAATTTTTTTAATTACAGGCTAACGTGGCGTTACCACGGGTGGTTTAATGCTTTATTTGCACAATCCTTTTTGAAGTTTATCTGTTGCCTTCTTATCCTGGAGGCGGCCATTTTGTACTCAGGTCTCAATGATGTCACTAGTTTCCTAGTGTATTGATAGACTGAATTCTCACGATGGCATAATGGCTGCTTCTATACTAGGTCCTATAGGTACTCTAAGTGGATAGTATAAAGCAGTGGCCATCAACCTGTGGCTCTTCATCTACTGCTAAACTACGACTCCCAGCGTGGACGCTGGCAGTCAGGGGCGTAAAAAAACAAAACAACACGACTTCTCTGAAAGTACAACTCCCAGCATGGCCTGACAATTGATCATCAGACTACTCTGCCTCCATATGTGCCCATTATACTGTGCAGGCATAAACCCCCCCCCCCCCCCCCCCCCAAATAAATTCAGACCCAAAAGTAGTCCTGGTCAGAAAATTAATCTAGACCAGACCTCAAAAGTAATTCATACTCCTGAAAAGACAACCACATAAATCCAAACCAGACCCAACCCTTAAAATTAATGCAGACCCCAAAATTAACTCAGGCACCAAAATTGATCCAGACTAAAAAAAATAATCCACAGCCGAAACCCGACCCCCAAAATTAATTGATCCCAGATCAGACCCAAAAAATTATTCAGACACTCTACCAGACCCCAAAATTAATCCAGGCCCAAGCCAACCCTAAATTTAATTTAGGCCCCAAACCAGACCCCAAAATTAATTGATCCCAGATTAATTCAAACCCTTTACCAGGCCCCAAAATTAATCAAGACCCAAACCTTAAAATTAATTCAGACCCCAAACCAGACCCCAGTATTAATTCAGACACCAAACCAGACCCCAGTATTAATTCAGACACCAAAATTAATCTAGAGCCGAGACCCGACCCAAAAAATACTTGATTCCAGAGCAGAGTCCAAAATTAATTCAGACTCTCTACCCCAATTTTAATTTAAACCCTAGACCAGAACGGAAAAATTATCTACAGACCAGACCCCAGAATAAATACAGACCCACAAAATGAAACCATATCCTAGACCAAACTGCAAAAAAGTTTCAGACCTTAGACATAACCCAAAATGAATTTATATCCCAGATCACACCTCTCCATTTACTTACCGCTCCCGGGTCCTCTTCACCTCGGGGCACAGGGTCCCGACACCGGCAGCGGAACCCGAGGGTCAAGAGGACCCAGGAACGTGGAGCAGTTACGCCCCTGCTGAGAATTGTAGTCTCGCAAGAGCTGGAGAGTCAAGGGTTGGAGACCAGTGATCTAAAGCAACAGGCCTCATGGATCAGGACCAATAGGGGTCTTATTTCTCTTAGCAACCAATCAGAGTTTAGCTTTCATTTTCTACACTGCACTGGAAAATGGTGGTCTCTGATTGGTTGCTATGGGTAACAAGACGACTTTTTCCTTTCAGGCTGTTGTGATGCATGAGCCTCAATACTCTTTTCAGCCCTGTGGCAATAAGAAGTTATATAATGTCTGCTGCCGTACTGCTACTAAGTAAATACCAGTGCCTTGGAAACAACTGACATGTTCTAAGTCCGTTTATTTTACCAGCTGTTTACGGAGCAGCTGTGGGATGAAAATCTTAATATTTTTTATGTGTATTTTATTTACCTGACGTTCTGTATGAAGAGTGTTATTTTTACACTTTGTTTTGCGTGTGAAAGTGACGAATGATTGGATGTTGGCGTGAGTGCGTTGGCTATGGCGGCAATCGTGGGATCCTGTCACCGCGATTGCGCCAGTTTCTAGAAAAGCAAACATGTTCTATTTAAATCACCTAAAAAAAAAAAAAAACATGAAAAAACTCTTTCACTTCTCGTGAATTCATAGCTGAGGTAATAAGAGAAAAAAAACCTGAATATTTAAATTAAATTTGTCGTTATATTGTAATTATTTGTGAATAAAAAAAATTGTATATTTCATAGCTTAATTTTGGATTTTGAAATGTTTGCTATTATGTATCGTTCCATTATTCCACTCATTCTCCTTACCCCTCCTACTTTTCCCAGAATTCTGTTCAAATTCTAAAGAGCTACCGGACACTCTTTATAAAAGACCCTTTATCCCTCATTAAAACTGCGAAAAACCGTTTTTTAATATGTTGCTTCTATGCTAAGATATGATCACTTGAAGTTACAGGCCCAAAGCCTGAGGCTGCACTACTGAGACATTCAGATGATAACATTACCTATTTTTTATAGAAGCAGTAGGTGTGGCTGAAGGTCATACAATATGGAAGACTGTGGCATAACTATGGAGGCCTCTATAATTGGGAGTTCAGGCACAAAAATGGACTGTAAACGCCCATCAGTCCTATAATTCTCCTTATCCATCTATCTCTTCCTAGTACTTTATGGCGGGCGTGAGTACTTTCACAATACAATAGCTAGCTGATGTAACCTAAGGTCATTCAGTATATATAATGGTGACATCTCCATATAGGTCACTACTGTGATGGGGCCTCCAATCTTGGTAGGCCCACTGGGCCCCTACCACATTTGTCTTGAGTCTGAGACACTCCCACTGTCCTCGGATTGGCTAGAGCCAGAGTTCTAACTAATCCTTGAACAGAGGGAGTGTCTTAGACTCAGTCTTAGTGGCCATTTTGAAAAAAACACAGTGAGGGAATCCTAAAACGGCAGATTCACAGCATAGGGGGCAACTGGAGGGCACCAGGTAATATTACTACATATACTCCGTCACATTTATAGTTTTGTCCGGAGACTGGAGGGTCACTTTAATTCTCCCAATCTCCTTCTAGAACTTGACATGAGTTCATCAATGGGAGGTGTATCCAAAGTTAGGAGCGAAGTGGCTACTGGGCCGGTCATCGGACAATGGGCCCCTGTATATTAGGGCCCACAGTACCCTGCCCTATTGATATTGGTAATTAGTTTTATGGAGTCACAGTTTAAGGACGTTATCACTCCAACAAGGAACAGCCGCCATAAGGTGACATTTATCTTGTGAAGATCTATGTGACAAAAACAATGTCAACGCCGAACATGCAAAGTGGAATTTTCCGTTGACCCCGTATAATCCTGCTCAAACATCAGATTCAGACAACGTTTTCCATTATGCAAAAACAACTTTGTGTTCATTCAAGCATATTATTTGTTCTTCCTTAGGCTTAGCCATAAATTCTCTAACCTCTAAGTGATGGGACACCAGCTTTCGATCCATAGTCATTAAGGGACTGATGACGTCATCAAATTCCTTCAACTTTTACTGACGCTTTTTTGAGAAGTAGAGACTTGAGGGTCAGTTATAGTAAAAAAAATTACCATTTTCCAGATCTCTGCTTGCTGCCCATCCTGATTATGTTCAGCTGTCCAACAGATACTCCCCTATCCCTATTTCTGCAGTCCTCTTCACCAGGGCAGGCTCCAGGTTCATGTGGGCCCTTGGGCGACACAGATTTAGTGGGCCCCTTTGCAGGGGAACTCATGGCGTCAATAAAATGTCAGAAAACTGCAGTTTGTGCCCCCACATAAAAGTTAGGTCCTGTTTATGCCCCCATATAGAAGTTAGGCTACCAGTTTGTGACCCCATATAGAAGTTGTCGCAGTACACCGCGTATATAGTGCCACACACACTCCCTGTAGATACTGCCACACCCCACTGAAGATAGCGCCACACACCCCGCCCTGTAGATAGCGCTACATCAAACCTCCATGTAGATAGCGCCACACACCCCACCCTGTAGATAATGCTACACCCAAACTACCTGTAGATAGCGCCATTGGGGCTCCCGTGTCCCCAGCCAGAGCATTGCCGATGCTCTGGTCGGGGATTCCTCTCCCAGAGGAGCCCCTGACGTCACTGTCCATATATAGATAGTGATGTCAGGGGCTTCTCCAGAAGCGGAATCCCCGGCCAGAGTGTCAGCTACACTCTGGCTTGGGGGTTCCTGTCCCGGAGGAGCCCATGACGTCACTGTCCATATAAGGACAGGGGCTCATCTAGGAGAGGAATCCCTGACCAGAGCATCGGCAACATTCTGGCCGGATATTCCGTTCCTGGAGGAGCCATGACGGCAGGGTAAAGCACCCAGAGGCCAAGTGGTCCCCTCCATGGGCAGCATGTTATATGCAGCAGCGTGCAGGAGTGAAGAGGACTGCAGGGTCTGGGAGATCTACCCTTTTTCTAGGAGTCTCCCAGATGTTCCTGGAAGTGTTGGCAGGTATCGATATGTTATATATGGTGGCTCTATACCAGCGCTTTAGTTTAATACTTTTCTAAGTAACAAAAATAAGCGCTACTGGATCGAGGTAGGAACGTGTCTGTACAAAAAGGAGAAAGAGATGAAGCACTTAAAAGGAAAGGGTTGCGTTTCAGAGAGCAATTTAGCTTTATGTGTTATTAAGAGGCTACAGTTGTAAAAACAGCCCATAGGACTGAGGAAGCGTACTGCCCGAGGGGCGCCTGCTTACTTGGCAACCAGCACAATGGAGAATTTGTTTAACGTCTTTAAGAGCATTTATGGAGAACATGAGGTGTGAAGCTTCTGGGCCTTACTGAAAAACTATACCTGGTCCCATACAGGCTGCCATATATGATAATGTCAGTCTATATAGGATCTATATAATGTGTAAGGCTGGGTGAGAACTTTGTCTCAGGTGGCACCATTTCCTAATTCCTGTAAAAATAACGCGGTATGGACCAGTCATTTAGGCAGTATCTGTGCCAACCCAGATAGAAGAGGCTTATGGGAAAGTTAGAAGGACGAGATATGGCTATAGAGATGGGGAATTGGTGGCTGGTGGGGCATGAGCCTCAGGTGCTGGGTGTGTGGTGGGCGAACCACTGGCAACAATAAACATGAATTAAAAGGGCATGCCCAACTGGACAACCTCTGTCCATATGCCCACTGGAGCATATAGAGAATAGAGTAGCTAAAAAAACAAAAAACATGGGGGATAAAATCGGTGAAAGTGGCACTAATAGGGACTATTTTATGGGCACCGATATGGTTATATGGGAACTACTAGAGCGAATGCCACCCTTTGGGCACAAACATGTGGTTTGCACTGTAGTATGGGCTTTTCACTAACAGGAAAAATATGGGCACTTCTATGTGACTCTTGTTATTAAAAGCGCACATGAAAAGGGCAATAAACCAAATCTTCGTCCCCGAGTGTGGTGGATAAGCTGTCAAACAATTATGTGACCTTGTCATCTGCAAAAAGATGAATTATCATGGTCTGAACGAAAGCAACCCATAGTGTAGGTGCAGCACAGGAGAAGTATTGTAGCATTGCCCTACATCATATATTTGGTTGTGGCTCAGCCTGGTACTGCAGCTCACAGCTACTCAGCCCTATAAAGGGTTGTCCAACGCAGGACATTTATCACTTCTCCACAGAATAAGGGTTAGTTGTCTGATCACTAGGGACCACCACCGATCACTAGAACACCAGTCAGTCCCATAGACATTGAATGGAGCGGCAGGGTGCATGTGTGACCACCGCTCCATTCAAACTCCTAATCACTGGGGTCGTGCAGTGACAAGGGGGTCCCTGTTCTAGTTGGGGTCCCAGGGGTGGGACCCCGAGCAATCAGACATTTTTCACCTATCCACAAAATAGCGGATATATGTCCTTCTTGTGACAACCACGTTAAATGAAAATAACTGACCTGTAGTACTAGACACAGCCAAACCAAATCCTTGCCCCTTCATGGAGTTGATCGGTGGGGGTGCTGGGAGTCGGACCCCCACCGATCAGATATTGAAGGCCTATGTTAAGGGTGGCCATCAATATTACGGTCCTGGAAAACCCTTATGTCCAAGATCTGTAAACTTTGATACATTGCCCATGTCCATATAGTCCAAACTGATATGGCATATGTCCATTATAAATTTTGTCCAAGGTCCAAATCATAATAGATCCCAGAAGAGGATCCAAAGTTCTCGGCCCGTCATTAATAGTAATCATTGACTAAAGGCTGCAGGACGGTCTCTTAGAATAGTGTAATATAAGTGTGTCGAGGAAATGGCTAAATTTTCTTGCAGATTTTTTCACACCTTAAACTTGAAGCGGTAGGACCATCTACCTATACCGAGACAGATCGTCCACCTTTTCCAATGTGTCATTGTACATTTATTCCAAAGGGAACGACAGACTAGTATCTATTCTCTAGGTAATATTTGAGCCTAGTGACGGAGGGGTAAAGCAGTTAGTGTCGTACCTGTTATAACATGCAGAACCGATAAAAACAAGGGGACATATATGAAAACACAGAAAAAGGCCATACTTGCAAATGGACACAGCCAGGCCAGAAATGCTGATGAAAGGGCGAGCAGGTGCTTTAAATAATAATAGCCACTCCCACTGGTCTTGAGGGGAGTGGTGTGTGGTGCATGGGATGTGTAGTAAGAAATAATAAATGAATAGTGTGTGTGTGCAAGTGTAATACTATGAGTGAAATATAGGGGGCAGTAATGAGTAAAGTGCCTCAATAGAAATAAAATGGATAATGGGGTGCAAGTGTGTGAAACATGGAGGGATAGTGTGTACGTCATGAGGCACAACGTGTATAGCCAGGTAGAAGCCTATTTGTGACGCCTTGATAGTTCATAGAGCGGGCTACCCTGCTTGCTATGCCAAACAACAACACACCATGCTCTCCCAGCATCAAAGACCCAGCTGTGTCCAAGAGAAGCGAATATAAGTAATAATGAAAAATACCTGGGGTATTAGTGATCATTTTGGCCAAAAGGATTATTCATTTATTATTTCTTACTACACATCCCATGCACCACACACCACTCCCCTCAAGACCAGTGGGAGTGGCTATTATTATTTAAAGCACCTGCTCACTCCTTCATCAGCATTTTCTGACCTGGCTGTGTCCATTTGCAAGTATGGCCTTTTTCTGTGTTTTCATATATGTCCCCTTGTTTTTATCGGTTCTGTTTGTACATCAGGAACGTTCTGTCCCATTTAAGGAGTTAGGGACTCGCAAGTCTGGGGATCCTTGTCGTGGATTGCGAGCTGGCGTCCTTTTGGCCAAAATGATTACTAATACCCCAGGTATTTTTCATTACTACATATATTCGCTTCTCTTGGACACAGCTGGGTCTTTGATGCTGGGAGAGCATGGTGTGTTGTTGTTTGGCATAGCAAGCAGGGTAGCCCGCTCTATGAACTATCAAGGCGTCACAAATAGGCTTCTACCTGGCTATACACGTTGTGCCTCATGACGTACACACTATCCCTCCATGTTTCACACACTTGCACCCCATTATCCATTTTATTTCTATTGAGGCACTTTACTCATTACTGCCCCCTATATTTCACTCATAGTATTACACTTGCACACACACACTATTCATTTATTATTTCTTACTACACATCCCATGCACCACACACCACTCCCCTCAAGACCAGTGGGAGTGGCTATTATTATTTAAAGCACCTGCTCACTCCTTCATCAGCATTTTCTGACCTGGCTGTGTCCATTTGCAAGTATGGCCTTTTTCTGTGTTTTCATATATGTCCCCTTGTTTTTATCGGTTCTGTTTGTACATCAGGAACGTTCTGTTCCATTTAAGGAGTTAGGGACTCGCAAGTCTGGGGATCCTTGTCGTGGATTGCGAGCTTGCGTCCTTTTGGCCAAAATGATTACTAATACCCCAGGTATTTTTCATTACTACATATATTCGCTTCTCTTGGACACAGCTGGGTCTTTGATGCTGGGAGAGCATGGTGTGTTGTTGTTTGGCATAGCAAGCAGGGTAGCCCGCTCTATGAACTATCAAGGCGTCACAAATAGGCTTCTACCTGGCTATACACGTTGTGCCTCATGACGTACACACTATCCCTCCATGTTTCACACACTTGCACCCCATTATCCATTTTATTTCTATTGAGGCACTTTACTCATTACTGCCCCCTATATTTCACTCATAGTATTACACTTGCACACACACACTATTCATTTATTATTTCTTACTACACATCCCATGCACCACACACCACTCCCCTCAAGACCAGTGGGAGTGGCTATTATTATTTAAAGCACCTGCTCACTCCTTCATCAGCATTTTCTGACCTGGCTGTGTCCATTTGCAAGTATGGCCTTTTTCTGTGTTTTCATATATGTCCCCTTGTTTTTATCGGTTCTGTTTGTACATCAGGAACGTTCTGTTCCATTTAAGGAGTTAGGGACTCGCAAGTCTGGGGATCCTTGTCGTGGATTGCGAGCTTGCGTCCTTTTGGCCAAAATTATTACTAATACCCCAGGTATTTTTCATTACTACATATATTCGCTTCTCTTGGACACAGCTGGGTCTTTGATGCTGGGAGAGCATGGTGTGTTGTTGTTTGGCATAGCAAGCAGGGTAGCCCGCTCTATGAACTATCAAGGCGTCACAAATAGGCTTCTACCTGGCTATACACGTTGTGCCTCATGACGTACACACTATCCCTCCATGTTTCACACACTTGCACCCCATTATCCATTTTATTTCTATTGAGGCACTTTACTCATTACTGCCCCCTATATTTCACTCATAGTATTACACTTGCACACACACACTATTCATTTATTATTTCTTACTACACATCCCATGCACCACACACCACTCCCCTCAAGACCAGTGGGAGTGGCTATTATTATTTAAAGCACCTGCTCACTCCTTCATCAGCATTTTCTGACCTGGCTGTGTCCATTTGCAAGTATGGCCTTTTTCTGTGTTTTCATATATGTCCCCTTGTTTTTATCGGTTCTGTTTGTACATCAGGAACGTTCTGTTCCATTTAAGGAGTTAGGGACTCGCAAGTCTGGGGATCCTTGTCGTGGATTGCGAGCTTGCGTCCTTTTGGCCAAAATGATTACTAATACCCCAGGTATTTTTCATTACTACATATATTCGCTTCTCTTGGACACAGCTGGGTCTTTGATGCTGGGAGAGCATGGTGTGTTGTTGTTTGGCATAGCAAGCAGGGTAGCCCGCTCTATGAACTATCAAGGCGTCACAAATAGGCTTCTACCTGGCTATACACGTTGTGCCTCATGACGTACACACTATCCCTCCATGTTTCACACACTTGCACCCCATTATCCATTTTATTTCTATTGAGGCACTTTACTCATTACTGCCCCCTATATTTCACTCATAGTATTACACTTGCACACACACACTATTCATTTATTATTTCTTACTACACATCCCATGCACCACACACCACTCCCCTCAAGACCAGTGGGAGTGGCTATTATTATTTAAAGCACCTGCTCACTCCTTCATCAGCATTTTCTGACCTGGCTGTGTCCATTTGCAAGTATGGCCTTTTTCTGTGTTTACCTGTTATAACATGTATGAAGCGGTTTGACAATCTCTGAATTTTGTAAGCTCCGTTGAGTTGTGACTCACAAGCTCCTTCAAAGTATAGACAATAAAAGTTGAATTGTGACCTTTCAGAACTTTTTTTACTGTGAATAAGCAAATTAAAGGGAAACTGTTTCCATGCCTGTGGCAATCTGCTAATAGACAAAAACAATACTACTATATTACAAGAATATAACTGCTATAATACTGCCCCCTATATACAATAATATAACTACTATAATACTGCTCCTATATACAAGAATATAACTACTATAATACTGCCCCTATATACAAGAATATAACGACTATAATACTGCCCCTATATACAAGAATATAACTACTATAATACTGCTCCTATTTACAAGAATATAACTACTATAATACTGCCCCTATATACAAGAATATAACGACTATAATACTGCTCCCTATATACAAGAATATAACTACTATAATACTGCTCCTATATACAAGAATATAACTACTATAATACTGCCCTCTATATACAAGAATATAACTACTATAATACTGCTCTTATATACAAGAATATAACTACTATAATACTGCCTCCTATATACAAGAATATAACTACTATAATACTGCCCCTATATACAAGAATATAACGACTATAATACTGCCACTATATACAAGAATATAACTACTATAATACTACCCCTATATACAGGAATATAACTACTATAATACTTCCCCCTATATACAAGAATATAACTACTATAATACTGCCCCTATATACAAGAATATAACTACTATAATACTGCCACTATATACAAGAATATAACTACTATAATACTGCCCCTATATACAAGAATATAACTACTATAATACTGCTCCTATATACAAGAATATAATTACTATAATACTGACCTTATATACAAGAATATAAATAATATAATACTGCCCCCTACGTACAAGAATATAACTACTATAATACTGCCCCCTATGTACAAGAATATAACTACTATAATACTGCCCCTATATACAAGAATATAACTACTATAATACTGCTCCTATATACAAGAATATAACTACTATAATACTGCTCCTATATACAAGAATATAACTACTATAATACTGCTCCTATATACAAGAATATAATTACTATAATACTGACCTTATATACAAGAATATAGCTACTATAATACTGCTCCCTATATACAAGAATATAACTACTATAATATTGCACCTATATAGTAGAATATAACTACTATAATACTGCCCCTATATACAAGAATATAACTACTATAATACTGCTCCTATATACAAGAATATAACTACTATAATACTGCCCTCTATATACAAGAATATAACTACTATAATACTGCCCCCTATGTACAAGACTATAACTACTATAATACTACCCCTATATACAAGAATATAACTACTATAATACTACTCTCTATATACAAGAATAGAACTACTATAATACTGCCCCCTATATACAAGAATATAACTACTATAATACTGCCCCTATATACAAGAATATAAATACTATAATACTGCCCCCTATATACAAGAATATAACACTGCCCCTATATACAAGAATATAACTACTATAATACTGCTCCCTATGTACAAGAATATAACTACTATAATACTGCCCCCTATATACAAGAATATAACTACTATAATACTGCTCCTATATACAAGAATATAACTACTATAATATTGCACCTATATAGTAGAATATAACTACTATAATACTGCCCCTATATACAAGAATATAACTACTATAATACTGCTCCTATATACAAGAATATAACTACTATAATACTGCCCCTATATACAAGAATATAACTATTATAATACTGCTCCCTATATACAAGAATATAATTACTATTATACTGCCACTATATACAAGAATATAACTACTATAATACTGCCCCTATATACAAGAATATAACTACTATAATACTGTCCCTATATACAAGAATATAACTACTATAATACTGTCCCCTATGTACAAGAATATAACTACTATAATACTGCTCCTATATACAAGAATATAACTACTATAATACTGCTCCTATATACAAGATCAGAACTACTATAATACTGCCTCATATGTACAAGAATATAGCTGCTATAATACTGCTCCCTATATACAAGAATATAACTACTATAATACTGCCCACTATATACAAGAATATAACTACTATAATACTGCTCCTATATACAAGAATATAACTACTATAATACTGCCCCCTCTATACAAGATTATAACTACTATAATACTGCCCCTATATACAAGAATATAACTACTATAATACTGCCCCTATATACAAGAATATAACTATTATAATACTGCTCCCTATATACAAGAATATAACTACTATAATACTGCCCCTATATATACCCCTCTGAAAAAGCCATCCACGCGAAACGCACGTCGGGGTCTCTCCGTACTCGGGAAGTCACTGAACTACAGGAACCATATGGGTTAGTAACATTCTATACTGTGCCCTATATTTTTCACTTGCCTTTTTTTCTTGTGGCTATACTTGTTGGGAAGACTCGTCTTGCTCTATGTGGGCGTATGGAAGCACTTTTTTGGTCACTACTATAGTCCAGCTTACAATTACTTACCTAGAATATTACTATGAGTCTGGCTGTGTATACGATGCAATTTATCTAAATTATATACTCTGGCTTTTTGCCTTTATTGCTACTCAATCGCATTCAATTTTTGCTTCAGCCCTAGCTGACATGTCATTAATTGTCAGAAAGACCCTTTTCTTCCCGTAGCTGCATCTATAAGGAGTGGTTCCTCTATGCCACTTGGGAGGTGTACAGGTCTTGGATTTGCAGTCTAGTTTTAAATTATATGTAATTTGTATTGTCCTAATAAAGTTTATTTTTCTATGCCACTGGCAAACTTTATCCCAATAGTGTATGACTCCTTTGCTCTCAGTGTTTTCCCTATATACAAGAATATAACCACTATAATACTGCCCCCTATGTAGAAGAATATAACTACTATAATACTGCTCCTATATACAAGAATATAATTACTATTATACTGCCCCCTATATACAAGTATATAACTACTATAATACTGCTCCTATATACAAGAATATAACTACTATAATACTGTCCCTTATGTACAAGAATATAACTACTATAATACTACTCCCTATATACAAGAATATAACTACTAGAATACTGCTCCTATATACAAGAATATAACTACTATAATACTGCTCCTATATACAAGAATATAACTACTATAATACTACTATATACAAGAATATAACTACTATAATACTGCCACTATATACAAGAATATAACTACTATAATACTGCTCCTATATACAAGAATATAACTACTATAATACTGCCCACTATATACAAGAATATAACTACTATAATACTGCTCCCTATATACAAGAATATAACTACTATAATACTGCCCACTATATACAAGAATATAACTACTATAATACTGCTCCTATATACAAGAATATAACTACTATAATACTGCCCCCTATGTACAAGAATATAACTACTATAATACTGCTCCTATATACAAGAATACAACTACTATAATACTGCTCCCTATGTACAAGAATATAACTACTATAATAATGCTCCTATATACAAGAATATAACTACTATAATACTGCTTCTATGTCACGGCTATGGGGTATGTGGACCCACTAGGCCGCTCCGCCATAGCGGAGTAGCAGCTGGCCAAACAACAATCAACGATAGTCTTTAGGACAAGAATACCTGGGTAGAAGATTTGGCAGACACTCGGCGTAGCTGATACTTGGCACAGATGACACTTGGCACAGATGACACTTGGCACAGATGACACTTGGCACAGGAAGCGAGAACACTGGATGCAGGATACAAATAAGGGATCAATTTCAATGACGAACATGGGCAGACAACAATGCTGGGCAAGGAGAGAAAGGGCAGAGCCCTTTTTAAAGTCTAGGGTGTATAGGGATTGGCTAGGAAACTTTGCACTGGTGCGCACGCTGGCCTTTTAAGGCTAGGAAAGATTCATCAATCTGTGATTGGCTGCAGCAGTCACATGGGATAAAACGTCGTCCCTGGAGGCCAGGATGGACGCAGAAGCACAGAATTGGGCAAGTATGCGAAATAGCAGCTTTTCCGCCACAAAAATGTATTGCTTGTTTTAGCTCCCTATTGGATTCAATGGGGAAAACCTGCAACTGAAAACCGGCGATTCTGCAACATAAATTGACAGGCTGGGGATTAAAAAATAATAATTTATGAACATTTTTTACACAGCGTGTGGATGAAATTTGTTCAAATCCCATCCACTCTGCTGCTGTATTAGGTTGCAGATTTTCTGCAATAAAATTCTTCGTGTTATAATCTTTACGCTGATCATGCCTCATATAGAGGAAGTAACCGTATGCTTGTGTGCCACGGTCAGGGCCGGCTCCAGGTTTATGTGGGCCTTGGGTGACACAGACTTAGTAGGGCCCTTTGCGGGTCAACTCACGGTGGCAGTAAAATGGCAGAAAACTTTGTGCACCCATATAGAATTTAGGCCCTTTTTATACCACCATATAGAAGTTAGGCCCCCATATATTTAGTGCCCTCTGTAGATAGTACCACACAGCCCACTCGTAGGTAGGGCAACAAAGCCCACATGTAAGTACTGCCACACAGCACCCCTCCCAGGAAGTGCCACACAGCCCCCTTCCATGTAGAGAAAACCTTTGGCGCTCCCTCTAGTAGTGGACACTCTGGCCAGAGCATTGCCGACGCTCTGGCTGGGAATTCCTTCCTGGGAGGAGCCCCTGACGCCACTGTCCATATATGGATAGTGACGTCAGGGGCTTCTCCAGGAGCGGAATCTCTGGTCAGAGCCTCGGCAATGCTCTGGCCAAAGATTTCACTCCTGAAGGAGCCTGCGTCAGCATCCGGCAGCCGAGTGCCCCCCACCCCCCACGGCAGTGGGCCCCCGGCACTTGCACGGGTTCACCGGGTGCTGACGCCGGCTCTGGCCACTGTGTTAACATCTTGTTAACGTTCATTTAAAGGGGAACACCTGAGTAACTATTACAACACCTTTAAGATAGTCCTATACTTGTTTATTTCTGCTCAGTGATCCGCTTCCAGTATTGCAAAATTTTAAGAAGAGAACAAGTGCTGGACTGTAGTCATTGCAGCGTATTTACAGTCAGGCACTGTGAGCCAATGCATCAGAAATGAGCAATCGTGTCCACATTTGCCGCCCCCCCCTTAAAACTTTATGGGTTCTTATTAATATCACAGGGCAAACAGACGACTAAACACATGAAGGATGTGAGATTTATCCCCTTTTCCTGTTAACACATAAATCCCTCCACCTCAGCTCTAAGAAACACACGTACGTAGGAAAACATCCTGAAATATATCACCCCTATATAAATTATTCAGCTCCTCCGCTGACCTCTCCATCCTTGGCAAAATATGGGAGAACTAAGACTTCCTCCTCCTGAACGAGGGAAGTCTGAGAGAGTGGTTTTTCATTGCCGCTTTTCCCTTAAAAAAAAAAAACCTTTTCAAGGGGCCGATTCTGGTTGACTCTTACTAAAGTCCAACTCCACTTAAACCCAAAAAGTTCAGGGGTGACTTCAGTGATCTTCAATATATCAACCCCACAAAGTCAAACTCATAGGTGTATCAGAAGCTGAGATATGGGGTGTTGTTTCTTGGGTCCTCCCAGTGTAGAGCTGCTTTGGTTGTGTCTGTACTTACCTATGGACATGGAGGAACCAAAGTAGTCACTGGTGATTTTTTTGCTCTCGTTAATAAAATAGCAGCACCAAAGGGTTGCAAGGTCAAAAATTTAGATTTTGGAACCTATTTTAATAGGGTTAGCTATTGCGGGTGGTAAGGTAGCAGTTGCACCCGGTCTTGGCGACCTGGGGCCCAACGGACCCTCGGTCACATAAGACGACAAAACTATTATAAATGGCATATAGTAGGTGGTGGGCCACGTTAACGACTTTGCATTGGGGCCCAGGAGGTTCAATTTAAGCCACTGACTATATTAGGGCAATAAAAAAAATTATGGCGACCCTTCATGTTACAGGCAGCCATAGAGACTGTTAAAATTATTCTACAGTGTGAGGATCGCACCAAACAGCACCCCATATCTCAGCTTCCTGGTAGTCACTATTCAATTTAGACATCTTTACTATATCTGCACAAAAATACTGCCCCCTATGGGCAAAAATTTGCCCATCTCAATCGTGAGGGAGCGGCTCTTGAGGATTTAGAATTTCAGGATATAGGAAATTACAGAGAAGGGATGGGGATTGTAGTCTCGTGGTTGGAAGCCAGGAGGTCACCCCAGGATCTGGCAGAGAATCTGAAGGGAAACCTGATAAGTGTGGGCACCGTGCCATGGCGGCTGGCGGCCCGAGTCACAGAAATCGAGCACATTGTCAGGATGAAAGGATCTCAGCCAGAATGGATACACAAGGGTACGGAGGATAAAAGTGTAGAGCGCCAAGCAAAGGGGTGAATGACGCAGGGAGAAGGAGATGGCACATAGTGAGATAACTGAACGAGAAAGAGAAGAAAACCGGTAGATATTCATATTCTCCGATTCTTAGCCGCGGGCAAGAGCGGGTGTCAGAAGGGGCAGACTTGCCAACTCCTCCAGAAGTGTTCAGGAATAAAGGGACTCTTGGCAGAGCTGGCAACTCATTGACTGGCACTGTTATGGTGTTAACAAGGGACTAATGCAGGCACTGATATGGAGGCACTGTGGGTAGGTCTGTTATGGCGTTACTGTGGCAAGCGGGACTGTGGTTTGCTCTGTTAGAAGGTTACTGTGGCAGGCTCTGATATGGAGGCACTGTTACTGGTTCTGAAAGGGTGGCACTGTCATTTTCATGGTTATACATGCATCATGGTCAGCTTTGTTATGGGGTTACTGTCACAGGTGCTGATATAGGGCTCTGTGGCTAGCTCTGTTATGACGTTACTGTAGCAGGCACTGATATGGGGGAACTGTGGTTGGCTCTGTTATAAGGCAACTCTGGCAGGTGCTGATATAATAGTACTATGACTGGTTCTGTTATGGGGGTACTATGACTGTTATAGGGTTACTGTGGCAGGTGCTGATATGGGGGTACGGTAACTGGTTCTGTTTGGGTGGTACTGCCATTTTCATTGTTATACATGCATCATGGTCAGCTTTGTTATGGGGTTAGTCGCAGGTGATGATATAGCGTAATGTGGCTGGCTCTGTTATGGGGTTACTGTAGCAGCAACTGATATGGGGGAACTGTTGGCTCTGTTATAAGGTTACGGTGGCAGACACTGATATAATAGTACTATGACTGGTTCTGGTATGGGGTTACTGTGGCAGATGCTGATATGGAGGCACTGTGACAGACTCTTCTATGCGAGCACTGTGGCGGTCAGTGTTTTTGTTTCGACACTGTAATGGAACCAGGTAATAGGCGCTGTTATGGGGGCACTGTTGCAGGCCGTCTCTTTTATAGGGGCACAGTGGCTGGTCCTGTAATGGAGGTACAGTGACTGGCTGTGTTATGAAGGCAAGGCAGCGCTGTCGCTGCCTCTGTTATAGGGGCACTGTGGCACCAGTCCATATCATTGTTGCACATCATATCCCATCTGAGGAAAGCAGGGACCCAAACCTCTCGTTACTGGCAATCCGGTTCTGGGAAAGCTGTGTATTAACCCCTGATGGCCATATTGGTTGCCACCCAGCTTTTCTAGAAACAGATAAACAGCTAAATAGAAGTTATTACAAGTTGACTGAAGAGGACGACCCATAAAGTTCTATATTCACTGGGGATTTTATGGTGCGTAACTTTTCGCTTTTTCGTCCTTCTAGCCGTTGTAGGCAACTCCCCCGGCGAGATTTGTCCTTGACTCTGCGGAGAGAAAGGTCATTGATTTTTGCATTGTATTACAGGACAAAGCTTAGTAAGGTTGAATTTAACGCTGTGGTATCATCCACCAGAGACACGGCCTCAGATCACCGGTCTCCGCTGTGAGCGTCTTCAATTCCTAATATTCATTATCTGCATCTTACGCGATAAAACGATTGGATTACGAAGACAAACTCGGATCCCAACATGTTCATTAAAGTGGCCCTCCACCCCATGTAGCAAGATTTCCATGTTCTCTTGAATGCTAAGCTAGTATCAACATTTGTCAGCCATTTTGGAAGCTATGGAGCAATATCTTTGGTCAACCAGTCACCGCTATGCATACGTGTCTCTTACCTGAACTTTGACCCTTCCCGTCTCCCATAGTAATGCTTTCTAGGTCTACTAGGATCAGTACACAAGATGAAGATGCTCAGTTGTGAAGATGCTCAGTTGGAACGGTCACAACCGCCCGCATGCATGCTGTTATAATATGATGGGACCCGCTATGATCAGCTCGTAGTGGGGGGGGGGGGGCTTTTGTCGAGAATTGGGTTGTCCGCTTTGGTGTATTGTTTTAGATGTGCTGTTGCAGACTGCTTTTGTTATGGGGGCACTGGTGCCAGCTTGATAGGTTCGATCATGGGGGCACTGCTGCAGGCTGGCACGGTGACTGGTCCTGTAATAGAAGCAATGTGATTTATGGTGGTTTTATTATAGGGGCACTGCTGCTGGCCGACTCTCTCATAGGGTCACTGTGGGTGGTGTTGTAATGGAGGCAATGTGACTGCCTCTGTTATGGGGAACATGAATAACATATGAAGACTTGGGTAAGGGATCTGCAATAGGAAAGATATAGTCAACCCCTGGGGTGTAAATATGGGGGTGCACTCCTCTGGTTAGGGTGGAGGTTCTCAGCTGACCCCTTGCTAGTCCGGTGGTTAATTATCTGGATAATGTTAGAGAATGTAACGTAGTCAGGAAGCGACGTAGAAAACCTGGTAGTCAGGAGAGTAGTCAGATGAGCCAGGGCTCTGTAACAAAGATGTAGCAGAGCTGGGTATGCGATAAAGTAGTGGTAGTCAGGAGGGTAGGCAGATGAGCTAGGGCTCCGTAACAAAGATATAGCAGAGCCGGGTATGCGGTACACTAGCGGTAGTAAGGAGGGTAGTGAGATGAGCCAGGGCTCCGTAACAGAGATATAGCAGGGCCGGGTATGCGGTAATGTAACGGTGGTCAGGAGGGAAGTCAGCCGATCCAGGGTTCTTTAACAGAGTTGTAGCTGAGCCAGGTATGTGTACAGTAGCAAGGTCGGTAGTCAACTGAGATAGTGTTCAGTAACAAAGATATAGCAGAAACGGGTATGCTGTAGTGGTAGTGGCAGTGGTCAGGAGGGTAGTCAGATGAGCCAGGACTCCGTAAGGCCCACGCAGAGTCAAAAACGTCTCAAAATACGGAGCTGTTTTCAGACGCTTTTTGAGCAACTCGCGTTTTTCGCGACCGTTTTTGGAGCTGTTTTTCAATAGAGTCAGGCTGGGTTCACACAACCTATTTTCAGACGTAAACGAGGCGTATTATGCCTCGTTTTACGCCTGAAAATACGGCTACAATACGTCGGCAAACATCTGCCCATTCATTTGAATGGGTTTGCCGACGTACTGTGCAGACGACCTGTCATTTACGCGTCGTCGTTTGACAGCTGTCAAACTACGACGCGTAAAAATACAGCCTCGTCAAAAGAAGTGCAGGACACTTATATACATTATATGCGGGACACTTATATACATTATATGCGGGACACTTATATACATTATATCCGGGACACTTATATACATTATATGCGGGACACTTATATACATTATATGCGGGACACTTATATACATTATATGCGGGACACTTATATACATTATATGCGGGACACTTATATACATTATATGCGGGACACTTATATACATTATATGCGGGACACTTATATACATTATATGCGGGACACTTATATACATTATATGCGGGACACTTATATACATTATATGCGGGACACTTATATACATTATATGCGGGACACTTATATACATTATATGCGGGACACTTATATACATTATATGCGGGACACTTATATACATTATATGCGGGACACTTATATACATTATATGCGGGACACTTATATACATTATATGCGGGACACTTATATACATTATATGCGGGACACTTATATACATTATATGCGGGACACTTATATACATTATATGCGGGACACTTATATACATTATATGCGGGACACTTATATACATTATATGCGGGGCACTTATATACATTATATGCGGCACACTTATATACATTATATGCGGCACACTTATATACATTATATGCGGGACACTTATATACATTATATGCGGGACACTTATATGCGGGACACTTATATACATTATATGCGGGACACTTATATGCGGGACACTTATATACATTATATGCGGGACACTTATATACATTATATGCGGGACACTTATATACATTATATGCGGGACACTTATATACATTATATGCGGGACACTTATATACATTATATGCGGGACACTTATATACATTATATGCGGGACACTTATATACATTATATGCGGGACACTTATATACATTATATGCGGGACACTTATATACATTATATGCGGGACACTTATATACATTATATGCGGGACACTTATATACATTATATACGGGACACTTCTATACATTATATGCGGGACACTTCTATACATTATATGCGGGACACTTCTATACATTATATGCGGGACACTTCTATACATTATATGCGGGACACTTCTATACATTATATGCGGGACACTTCTATACATTATATGCGGGACACTTCTATACATTATATGCGGGACACTTCTATACATTATATGCGGGACACTTATATACATTATATGCAGGACACTTATATACATTATATGCAGGACACTTATATACATTATATGCGGGACACTTATATACATTATATGCGGGACACTTCTATACATTATATGCGGGACACTTCTATACATTATATGCGGGACACTTCTATACATTATATGCGGGACACTTATATACATTATATGCGGGACACTTCTATACATTATATGCAGGACACTTATATACATTATATGCAGGACACTTATATACATTATATGCAGGACACTTATATACATTATATGCAGGACACTTATATACATTATATGCAGGACACTTATATACATTATATGCGGGACACTTATATACATTATATGCGGGACACTCATATACATTATATGCGGGACACTCATATACATTATATGCGGGACACTTATATACATTATATGCGGGACACTTATATACATTATATGCGGGACACTTATATACATTATATGCGGGACACTTATATACATTATATGCGGGACACTTATATACATTATATGCGGGACACTTATATACATTATATGCGGGACACTTATATACATTATATGCGGGACACTTCTATACATTATATGCCGGACACTTATATACATTATATGCAGGACACTTATATACATTATATGCGGGACACTTCTATACATTATATGCAGGACACTTATATACATTATATGCGGGACACTTAACGGACGTAAAAAAAGCTGCGAAAAGGCAGCGAAAAACGCGAATTGCTCAAAAAACGTCTGAAAATCAGGGGCTGTTTTCCCTTGAAACCAGCTCCGTATTTTCAGACGTTTTTGGTCACTACGTGTGCACATAGCAGGCATTTACGTGTGAAAAGACAGACTGTTTTCAGGAGAAAACAGCTGCCTCGTTTCACACGTAATTGCTCCTCCTCGCATTTTGAGAGCCGTCTGAGACGCTCGTAAATCTTGAGCTGTGCTTCATTGAGTTCAATGAAGAACGGCTCAAATTACGTCTGAAAGAAGTGTCCCGCATATAATGTATATAAGTGTCCCGCATATAATGTATATAAGTGTCCCGCATATAACGTATATAAGTGTCCCGCATATAACGTATATAAGTGTCCCGCATATAACGTATATAAGTGTCCCGCATATAACGTATATAAGTGTCCCGCATATAACGTATATAAGTGTCCCGCATATAACGTATATAAGTGTCCCGCATATAACGTATATGAGTGTCCCGCATATAACGTATATGAGTGTCCCGCATATAACGTATATGAGTGTCCCGCATATAACGTATATGAGTGTCCCGCATATAACGTATATGAGTGTCCCGCATATAACGTATATGAGTGTCCCGCATATAACGTATATGAGTGTCCCGCATATAACGTATATGAGTGTCCCGCATATAACGTATATGAGTGTCCCGCATATAACGTATATGAGTGTCCCGCATATAACGTATATGAGTGTCCCGCATATAACGTATATGAGTGTCCCGCATATAATGTATATAAGTGTCCCGCATATAATGTATATAAGTGTCCCGCATATAATGTATATAAGCGTCCCGCATATAATGTATATAAGCGTCCCGCATATAATGTATATAAGCGTCCCGCATATAATGTATATAAGCGTCCCGCATATAACGTATATAAGCGTCCCGCATATAACGTATATAAGCGTCCCGCATATAACGTATATAAGTGTCCCGCATATAACGTATATAAGTGTCCCGCATATAACGTATATAAGTGTCCCGCATATAACGTATATAAGTGTCCCGCATATAACGTATATAAGTGTCCCGCATATAACGTATATAAGTGTCCCGCATATAACGTATATAAGTGTCCCGCATATAACGTATATAAGTGTCCCGCATATAACGTATATAAGTGTCCCGCATATAACGTATATAAGTGTCCCGCATATAACGTATATAAGTGTCCCGCATATAACGTATATAAGTGTCCCGCATATAACGTATATGAGTGTCCCGCATATAACGTATATGAGTGTCCCGCATATAACGTATATGAGTGTCCCGCATATAACGTATATGAGTGTCCCGCATATAACGTATATGAGTGTCCCGCATATAACGTATATGAGTGTCCCGCATATAACGTATATGAGTGTCCCGCATATAACGTATATGAGTGTCCCGCATATAACGTATATGAGTGTCCCGCATATAACGTATATGAGTGTCCCGCACATAATGTATATAAGTGTCCCGCATATAACGTATATGAGTGTCCCGCATATAACGTATATGAGTGTCCCGCATATAACGTATATGAGTGTCCCGCATATAACGTATATGAGTGTCCCGCATATAACGTATATGAGTGTCCCGCATATAACGTATATGAGTGTCCCGCATATAACGTATATAAGTGTCCCGCATATAACGTATATAAGTGTCCCGCATATAACGTATATAAGTGTCCCGCATATAACGTATATAAGTGTCCCGCATATAATGTATATAAGTGTCCCGCATATAATGTATATAAGTGTCCCGCATATAATGTATATAAGTGTCCCGCATATAATGTATATAAGTGTCCCGCATATAATGTATATAAGTGTCCCGCATATAATGTATATAAGTGTCCCGCATATAATGTATATAAGTGTCCCGCATATAATGTATATAAGTGTCCCGCATATAATGTATATAAGTGTCCCGCATATAATGTATATAAGTGTCCCGCATATAATGTATATAAGTGTCCCGCATATAATGTATATAAGTGTCCCGCATATAATGTATATAAGTGTCCCGCATATAATGTATATAAGTGTCCCGCATATAATGTATATAAGTGTCCCGCATATAATGTATATAAGTGTCCCGCATATAATGTATATAAGTGTCCCGCATATAATGTATATAAGTGTCCCGCATATAATGTATATAAGTGTCCCGCATATAATGTATATAAGTGTCCCGCATATAATGTATATAAGTGTCCCGCATATAATGTATATAAGTGTCCCGCATATAATGTATATAAGTGTCCCGCATATAATGTATATAAGTGTCCCGCATATAATGTATCTAAGTGTCCCGCATATAATGTATATAAGTGTCCCGCATATAATGTATATAAGTGTCCCGCATATAATGTATATAAGCGTCCCGCATATAATGTATATAAGCGTCCCGCATATAATGTATATAAGCGTCCCGCATATAATGTATATAAGCGTCCCGCATGTAATGTATATAAGCGTCCCGCATGTAATGTATATAAGCGTCCCGCATGTAATGTATATAAGCGTCCCGCATGTAATGTATATAAGCGTCCCGCATGTAATGTATATAAGCGTCCCGCATATAATGTATATAAGCGTCCCGCATATAATGTATATAAGCGTCCCGCATATAATGTGTATAAGTGTCCTGCATATAATGTATATAAGTGTCCCGCATATAATGTATATAAGTGTCCCGCATATAATGTATATAAGTGTCCCGCATATAATGTATATAAGTGCCCCGCATATAATGTATACAAGTGTCCCGCATATAATGTATACAAGTGTCCCGCATATAATGTATATAAGTGCCCCGCATATAATGTATACAAGTGTCCCGCATATAATGTATATAAGTGCCCCGCATATAATGTATATAAGTGTCCCGCATATAATGTATATAAGTGTCCCGCATATAATGTATATAAGTGCCCCGCATATAATGTATATGAGTGTCCCGCATATAATGTATATAAGTGTCCCGCATATAATGTATATAAGTGTCCCGCATATAATGTATATAAGTGTCCCGCATATAATGTATATAAGTGCCCCGCATATAATGTATATGAGTGTCCCGCATATAATGTATATAAGTGTCCCGCATATAATGTATATAAGTGTCCCGCATATAATGTATATAAGTGTCCCGCATATAATGTATATAAGTGCCCCGCATATAATGTATATGAGTGTCCCGCATATAATGTATATAAGTGTCCCGCATATAATGTATATAAGTGTCCCGCATATAATGTATATAAGTGCCCCGCATATAATGTATATAAGTGTCCTGCATATAATGTATATGTGTCCCGCATATAATGTATATAAGTGCCCCGCATATAATGTATATGAGTGTCCCGCATATAATGTATATAAGTGTCCCGCATATAATGTATATAAGTGTCCCGCATATAATGTATATAAGTGCCCCGCATATAATGTATATGAGTGTCCCGCATATAATGTATATAAGTGTCCCGCATATAATGTATATAAGTGTCCCGCATATAATGTATATAAGTGCCCCGCATATAATGTATATGAGTGTCCCGCATATAATGTATATAAGTGTCCCGCATATAATGTATATAAGTGTCCCGCATATAATGTATATAAGTGTCCCGCATATAATGTATATAAGTGTCCTGCACTTCTTTTGACGAGGCTGTATTTTTACGCGTCGTCGTTTGACAGCTGTCAAACGACGATGCGTAAATTACAGGTTGTCTGCACAGTACGTCGGCAAACCCATTCAAATGAATGGGCAGATGTTTGCCGACGTATTGTAGCCCTATTTTCAGACGTAAAACGAGGCATAATACGCCTCGTTTACATCTGAAAATAGGTTGTGTGAACCCAGCCTGAATGAGAAAATGGCTCCAATTACATCAAAAGAAGTGTCCTGCACTTCTTTTGACGAGCCTTCTTTTTTACGCGCCGTTTTTGACAGCGACACGTAAAATGACAGGTGGTCGGCACAGAACATCGTAAGAACCATTGCAAGCAATGGGCAGATGTTTGCCGACGTATTGGAGCCGTCTTTTCAGGCGTAATTCGAGGCGTAAAACGCCTCCATTACGTCTGAAAAGAGGTTGTGTGCACACGATCAAGTTTCAGACGTAATTACGTCCCAAATTACGTCTTAAAAAACGGCTCCATTACGCCAAACACCTGCCCATTACTTTCAATGGGTCTTATGATGTTCTGTGCCGAACACCTGTCTTTTTTTACGCGTTGCTGTCAAAAGACGGCGCGTAAAAAAGATGGCTCGTCAAAAGAAATGCAGGACACTTCTTGGGACGTAATTGGAGCCATTTTTCATTGACTCCATTGAAAAACAGCTCCAATTACGTCCGTAATGGACGCCGCGAAAAACGCGAGTACGAGCAATTACGTCTGAAATTCAGGAGCTGTTTTCTCCTGAAAACAGCTACGTAATTTCAGCCGTCATGGAATTTTGAGGCGCTTTTTCGCTGCATCAATTACGGACGTAAATGGAGCGGTGTTTCCATGGAGTCCATGGAAAATGGCACCATTTACGTCTGTAGAAGTGACAGGCACTTCTTTGACGCGGGCGTCTTTTTTACGCCCCGCCTTTTGACAGCGGGGCGTAAAAAAAATGACCGTCGGAACAGAATAGATGTTTGCAGATGTTTGCCGACGCTATTGAGCCACATTTTCGGACGTAATTCGGGGCTAAAACGCCCGAATTACATCCGTAAATAAGCCGTGTGAACATACCATTACAGAGAAATATAGTAGAGCTGGGCATGCGATAGAGTAGCCATAGTCAGGGGGCTAGTCAGATTCTCCAGGGTTCCATCACTGACATATAGCAGAGCCGGGTATGCGATACAGTAGCAGTAGTTAGCAGGGTAGTCAGGCGAGCCACGGTTCAGTAACAGAGATGAAGCAGAGCTGTGTATGCAGTACAGTAGTCACAGTCAGGAGGGAAGTCAGATGAGTCAGGTCTCTGTAACAGAGATATAGCAGAGCCGGGTATGCGATACAATAGAAAAAGTCAGGAGGGTAGTCAGACAAGGGAGGCTTCTGTAACAGATATAGCAGATTTGGGGATGCGGTACAGTAGCGATAGTCAGTCGAGCCAGGGATCAGTAACAAAGATGTAGCAGAGCCAGGTATGCGGTACAATAGCGGTAGTAGGGAGGGTAGTAAGATGAGCCAAGGTTCCATAACAAAGATGTAGCAGAGCCGGGTATGCATTACAGTAGTCATAGGAGGGAAGTCAAATGAGCAGGGGTTGACAAAGGCGTATTCAATCCATATATGAAGTAACCTTATAGAAATTATTGGACCGCCACCGCCCTCCTAGTGTAAATAAGAGCCAGGCCCATGGTTAACCAGTCCGGTGGCAACCCTACTCCCAACGGGGTCTGTTAGCCCTCCATATTGAATGTGTAGCGGGAAGTTGATACCATTAAGATTCGTTGGTTTCACTGGGAGAGGTCTCTATTGTTTCAGTATTTGTGTTGTGTGATTTTATCTTGTGTTTTGTTTGTTTGCGCTCCCCTAATGAAGACACATTACTCCCTGGAGAGCGCTGCACTGGAGGCCTCCACCCTCTATAATGAAGCTTATACTCTGCACCCTGGGGGCCAATTAATTCTGTAAAAGTCTTCACGACAAGTCCAAACACAACCAGGAACCCAGCTGCGGCTTAACCATGTAGCTGCCAGGAGATATGTGACTGCATAGCGATATACCAGAACACTGGTTTCCTTCATACGGTGGAAATTTGGGTCACCACCAGACTACCCTCACACCCGTCTAGTTATTAAACTACACTTACTTCCAAGAAACAGTTATAATAAAAGTTCCATAAGTCAAAAAAATCCCCAATGGTGTATTTAAAAAAATTATCTGCCTTCATGTCAGGAAAGATTTCGTGTGTGTCCCCATGACAACACTTCCTGCCCCTGTGCTCTTGAAGCTTAGAGTTATAGAATAACTGGTCCACGTGAAAACCAATTAGATCTCATCTGTAAGAAAATAAGGCGTAAAATCTGACTGGTTGTGTCCCTATAAGAGCACTGAGGCGTTACAGTAGAGGGACAGGAAGTGTTACCTTGGTGACATATAGAACCTCTTATCACAGACAGTCTGTAATTCCAACTTCGGATAATTAAAAACCGGAATAAGAGATTTAATGCTCAGCCCTCTCCTGTAGAAATCAGCCGGCTGTGTTATGTCACCAGTGCTCACTGATGATGTCACTATGTGACATGTTCCTGCTTCTAGCCCCGATTCCTGACTGGAATCTTTGCCCCGTATCTGGTTTCTGCTCTTCTCCCTGGTTGTGACGTCTTGGCTGCTAATGAAGTCCCAATCTTTGGCCACATCTGTGACTTCATCTCTCATCTGCTCCCTGGTACCGCTGCCATCTCACCTTAGCTTTGACCTCTGACCGCCCATTGACTTCACCTGCTGGTTCATATAATGCAGAGACTTTCCCTGGAGTCTTCTGCATCAAAGACCATACCTCAGTGCGGGGTCAATAATGAAGATATGGACTCCCTTAGACTAAGCCCTCAGTTACTTCCAGGAACCTACAGTGGTCACCATGGTGGACCTCATGAACATCTCTGGCCACACACAGTAGATATTTATAGGTGGAACGAATGGAATCGAATGTGTACGGGAACAACCCGACTGCCTCCTGATGTTTCCCACCAGGGTAGGACTTTAACCCAAAGTTGTCGGGAACCTCCTCCGCTGCATGAATGCTGGCGTGTATATTAGGTGGTAATATCCTTCACGCATGTAATACAGAACAGGTATATTACTCCGACACATAAGAGTGACAGTGAGCATCCTGCCAAGACTGATCCAAGCCAGATACAAATCTAACAGGCTTGTGGGGTTGGGCCGAAGACATTCCTCGGGCCCAAGTCATACAGAACATCTTTTGTTCTAGATCACCAGGTGAAGCAAATATATTGCCATGACGTCACACAAGAGAGCTACAGCATTCCACGCATATCTCCATGACTATGTGGACACCTACAGTCTGTGTATTCAATGTCTGTCTGCCTGCTGAGGACATGGGACTACATGGTCAAGTGGCTTTAATGGTTAATTAGAACTTCTAAAAAGTGTCCTGGAGTTAGAAAGACATTCGCTGTGGCTGTCATTGTTATAGCACATCTGGGGTGATGGGAGGCTAGATCGATGGATCGATCGATGGCTAGATCGATGGATCGATCGATGGCTAGATCGATGGATGGATGGCTAGATCGATCGATGGATGGATGGATGGAAGGCTAGATCGATCGATGGATGGATAGATGGAAGGCTAGATCGATCGATGGATAGATGGAAGGCTAGATCGATCTATGGATGGATGGATGGATGGAAGGCTAGATCGATCGATGGACGGGCTAGATTGATCAATCGCTAGAAGGATAGCAGGATAGATATGATATAGGTAGATATCCTCTGACTAACAACCACCCACGTATCACCACCTAGACAATAATCCGATCACTTTCCACTCTGCGATAGATAAGATATGAGATAGAGCAATAGATAAATAGATAGATCGCGATAGACAGATAGCGAGATAGATAGGAGATTGATAGATGATATATAATAGAGTCTGATCTGACCAGTGACCACCCACGTATCACCAAACTAGACAATACTCCTGTCACTTGTTTGTCTTTATCCTTATTCCAATCTCTCCCCTCTTTTAGCTTCTCCCTTGAACAATGTGGTAATAACGCCGCTGATCCCTCACACCTGGAGCTTATGCTCAGTTTCTTTAGGTGGCGACAGGGACTTGTCACCACTTATGGAATAAGACAAACACTTTGCTCCTCATTTACTCAGACCCATAGTGGAGTTTTCCTACAAACATCACCCTAAATCCTGTTTGACAGCAGCAAATAAAGCCATTCCACCTGGGACTGAACACACCCGAGTAATCAGGGACTTTCTACAAATGACACGAATATTAGAGAGATAAACTGATCGATAGATAGATATATTCTGTCAAAACGTTCATGATCTAATTATAAGGCTCTGTTCACACGCTTAACAAAATACGGCTGAAAATACGGAGCGGTTTTCAAGGGAAAAACTCCTGATTTTCAGAAGTTTTTTACGCAACTAGCATTTTTTTTAGCTGTTTTTCTATAGAGTCAATGAAAAACGGCTCAAGAAGTGACACGCACTTCTTTTTACGGGGCATGTTTTTACGCACCGTTATTTGACAATGAGGCGTAAAATAACGCCCCGTCGAAACGGAACGCCGTATTTCCAATTGAAATCAATGGGCAGATGTTAGTAGGAGTTCTGCTTCCGATTTTTCAGCCGTTTTTTGGGACATTTACCGCCCGAAAAAAGGCTGAAAATAGCCCTTAATAACCCTTAAGATGCGCATACACTGGGACATTTGGCGAGCTCCGTGGTTGATAACACTGGAAAAACCGCAGCAGGTGCAGGACCCTGTGCCAACAATATAATACAAACATAGAACTTTATTCAAATGTTCCGCAGGCGCTGGCATCCAGTAACTGGTACGTGGTACGGATTCCCTCTCTACAGGTATAGATTCTATCAAGCAGGATTAAAGGCATGGGAGGGGGAGCAGGGGGGTGTCCAAAGAAATCATGGGGTCCCTTAGAAAAATTAGAATGGGCCCCAGCCTCACTTAGAACCCTGTACTGCGCCTTTAATGTTAACGTCCACCCTTCTGACCTGATTACTTTCATAATATATCTGAGAATCGGTGGTTTTTCTGACTTGATAAATTTCTGTACCAGTAGCTACCTGTAGGGGGAGCTAACTGCATATGGATTTATACAGCTCATATAGTCAGCTAGCTTCTACAAGGGTGTCATGAAAAGCAGTTCAGTGCAGGGGCCCTCTCCTTCCATGGGGTCCCATATCAGTTGCGTGCCATGTCTCTATGGTAGGTGCACAATAGAAGAGGAGGGTGTAGAGAACAGCTGAAAGTGGACTTTCTGGGTGACTGTGTGACAGAAAAGGAAGCCACATGTGAGCTAATATGGCTTCCTGTCCCAGAAAAGGAGGAAGAATCTGGCATATAAATAGCAGAAATTACAGGACTGCACACAGTTACTGCATAGCAACATTCATTTTCATGTTTTTTGGGGTGGCAATCATTAAATGTTTGTTTTGCTAACATATTTGTTTCCCCTTTACTGCATGAAGACGACTAGTAACAGGATCAGGTTTCCACTATACATAAAAAAAAATATCCCCCCCCCCCCCTGCCTACAAAGATGAACAGCATCAAAGACTCTCTCTAATTTAATCAGGGTCAGTCAGCTGCCGCACAGCAATGTAAAGGAGTCAGTCAGCTGCCGCACAGCAATGTAAAGGAGTCGTCTATACTGCGCTCCAATCTTAACCACATTTTTTTTCTTTTAGATCCTCTGATTACTGGGGGCTTTTTTTTTAAGGAGCTGAATACATGGTCTGTTCCTCTAAGATGAGAAGAGTGCAGCATGAAAGAAAAACAGAGAGGGTATCGCTGTAGACTTACACTGTCTGGTCATGTCGCTCGTATATAACGCACGGCTATGTGAGGGAATAGCTAGTCAAGCAATGCGCTAATATCGGAACTAAACTAACATATTAGTATAAATACCAATTCTTATACTCACTAATATTTGGGAATCGGGGAGATTCAGATTATTTTTTTTTACATATTCTCCGCCCATTTATATAGGACACGCCCCCAAAATAAAAAATTGGAACCACCCCTTTATCATCACACTACAAAATGCATACAGACCCAGACAATAACCCCTAAAATAATACAAACCCCAGAACAGACCCCCTAAATACAGACTCCCAACCCCTAAATACAGACCCAAACCCCCTAAACTAATACAGACCTTAGCAGACCCACTAAATAAATACAGACCCACTAAATCAAGACATATACCAGTCCAGACCTGCTAAATATAGATCCCAGACTGGACCCCGAAAATAAATACAGGCCTCAGACAAGTCCCCCCTTTACAAATATAGACCCCAGATCTGACCCCCTAAATACAGACCCCAGACCATTAAATACAAACCTCAGACCTGACCCCCTAAACCGATAGACTCCAGACACCCTAAAGAATCCAGACCAGACCCCCTAAAAAAATAGACCCCCAAAACAGACTATAATACTAATACTGACACCAGAACCCCTAAATAAACAGACCCACTAAATTACCACAGAACTCAGACCCACTAAATACAAATTCCAGACCAGACCACTTAAAACTAATACAAACCTCAAACCAAATAAGCTAAATACAAATTTCAAACCAGACCCCTTCAACTAATTTTATCCCCAGACCCCTCTAAAAAAAACAAAACAGACCCAAAGATTTGTTGATCGCCGGATGTCCCCCTGCTGGTTACCCCAGTGATCAGATGTAATCTGTGAGAGAAACTGCCAGCACAGGTTCAATTCCCTGCAGCGCCACCACAGGAAACAAAGAATTACACAGTCCCCATTGAAATTAATGAGCTTTCCATGTCCTCCAGTGTTTCTGATAGACGAGGGTCCTGAACAGGAGAGCGGATGGAGTAATGGATGTGTGTTAGGAAATCACTTATAGTGCAATTCCCTAATATGTGAGAATGCCCCCTTAATGGCACATCAGGTTAGTTACACAGTGGTCTATCCTCCTCCCCGGTACTACGGCATAGCTAGTTTATCCACCTGGGAAAGCTGGGTGACAAGTCCTGTGGGAGATATAATAGCGGCCATTTTGGAGGTCACCCAGCTTCCATGGTGACAGCCATAACTAATCAAACAGAGGAATTGAATATTTAGACTCTGTTTGGGCACATTTTTACTTGTCATGACACCGCCTGTGGGCAACCTCTCATTTTTGAGGGAAATTAAAATTAAAAATAGTTGGTCCAGTTTATTTCCATTACGCAGACGTTATTTCTATTTTTACCGGTGTGACCGGTTTTACAAGGCAATTTCATGGCAAGCCCTTTTTTCCTGCAACTTTCTTATATACTTCACGATTCAATTCTTCACCCTTTCCAAGAGCACTGCTTGCTGTCAATGAGTGAAAACATTCCAGTTTACATCCAGAAAACTGTACAGACCCTTAGGGTATGTTCACACGGCCTATTTTCGGCCGATATTAGGGCCGGAAAAATCGGAAGCGGAACGCCTCCAAACATCTGCCCATTGATTTCAATGGGAAAACGGCGTTCTGTTTTTTACGCGTAAAAAAATGGCCGCGAAAAAGAAGTGCAGGACATCTCTTGGGACGTTTTTGAGGCAATTTTCCATAGACTATTGAAAACCGCTCCAAAAACAGCCGTGAAAAACAAAAAACGTCTGAAAATCAGGAGCGGTTTTCTCTTGAAACCAGCTCCGTATTTTGAGACTTTGACTCTGCGTGTGAACATGCCCTTCTACTTCTCACAGCTGATGGTTTGTTACAATACTCTGTGAACTAAAACCCATTAGCCGGTCTGTACAGGTTACAGTTGTAAAGAAGAATCTTACCATTCACTGACAGCAAGCGTAGATGACTGAATTTGTTACCCACTCTTCTACCGTATGAATTCAGCTTCCATCTAGAAGTACGGACATAGGCGATATTTAGCCTATGCCTCGCATCTGGAGAAGGCACAGCATTGAGGTGACATGCCCCCCAAAACCCTGGTGGTGCCCCCCAGATTTCCCTAAAACTAGATTAAAACACGATCAAACACTGAGCAACCTGAACGTATCGGATAGTTTTGCAAAAAATTTAGAGGAGTCGGAAATATATGTTGTAAAGAAGGATTACACTGGGAACACAATTTCCCTGTAATCTGCGGTCCTCGGCGCCTTCATGCAACTTTTACCATTTTGTTTTTGATATGACGCACATAATGTCAAAACCTCCGCGACTTCTGTATCGTGGCCTGAGGGACTTGTACATTTCAGTCAGTTTCGTCTCTCCTCCGGTCATTCTGTGGAATTCGATTTGTGCGGTTTAGACGCTGAGGTCATGGAATGTGGATTAAGACGTCTTGGACTCTTTAACCTACTTTGTCAACATTTTATAACACTCCATGCCCGATCCGAAACCACCCGCGGCTCAGCTCATATTTGCACGCTGCATGCCTGCTGTAATTAATTACAACACGCCGCTATTTACTTAACCCCCGGGTCAATCAGAATATTCCGCACCTCCCCCCTATTAGGGTATGTTCACACGCCGAGTCAAAAACAGCTGAAAATTACAGAGCTGTTTTCAGAGAAAACAGCCTCTGATTTTCAGGCATTTTTGAAGCTGAAAATGAAGCTTTTAATTTGGAGCTTTTCTTAGGCGTCTTTTCAGGCTTCTTTTGGGCCCTGTTCACACAGAGTTTGGAATTTTGAGGCAGCTTTTGATATGCCTGCACACAGTTTGCCGCGTTTTTCGCAGTGTTTTCGCTCGCGCCCATTGAGTGCCACAGGCAAAAACGCAGCGAAATACGCTTTCTCTGCCTCCCATTGATGTCAATGGGAGGTCAGAGGCGTAAACGCCCGAAAATACGGCATGTCGCTTCTTTTTACCGCAAGCGTTTTTTTAACGCTCACGATAACAAAACACATCCGCCTCACATTGACATCAATGGGAGGCATTTTCAACAGTTTTTTGGCGCGTTTTCCGACGCGGTTTCCGTGTCAAAAAGCTGTGTGAACAGGACCTTGGAGCGTTTTTTCATAGTGGTCAATGTAAAATCAGCTCCAAAAAACGCCTCAAAAAGTGACATGCACTTCTTTTTACGCTACGTTTTTTGAAAAAAAACAGCGGCGTAAAAAGACGCCCCGTATGAACTAAATGCGGTTTTTCCCATGGATTTCAATGGGCAGATGTTTGTAGGCGTTCAGCTTCCAGTTTTTCAGGCGTTTTTCGAGGCGTAAACGCCCAGAAATACGGCTGAAAACACTGCGTGTGAACATACCCTGAGAGTCACGGCTACTTTTTACCAATCTGTTGCCATAGGTTGAGGAACAAGCAATGCCCACTGATACCTAAGCACCCAAGGGCTGGCATGTAACTTACGGTATCTAGAAGATGTCTTAATGGGGGTAAATGTTTTTATTAAATGCCTCCTTCCCCCAAAAAATGGACTATAGTGGCTCGCACTAAGTGGCAATTATAGTACCTGGATTTATTTAAGGGGTCTGGTGTGGGGTTTGTATTTATTTAGTGGGACTGAGGTCTGTTTACTTAAAGGGGTTGTCCAGGCACGGACAACTGATGGCCAATCCACAGGATAGGTCATCAGTATATGATCGGTGGGGGTCCGACACCCGGACCCTGCACCGATCAGCTGTTCAGGGCCATCTAGTTCCGGCTCTGAATACTGCATACCCTGCAGAACATCCGGTGCCCGGAGGCAGCCGATTGGTTCGTAGTCCAGGTGTCGATCACCCACCGATCATATACTGACGACCTATCCTGTGGATAGCTCATCAGTACTCCGTGCCTGGACAACCCCTTCAAGGGGTCTAGGGTCTGTATTAATTTAGGGGGTTTGATCTGAGGCCTGTATTAGTTTAGGGTTCTGTTGTAGTGTCTATTTTAGGGCGTCTATTTATTTAGGCGGGATTCAAACGACCGGGTCGCGTCCGAGCCCGAGTGCCGGCCGGTAAAATCGGCCATTCTGCCCTGCCGGTTTGCATAAAGTTATGCATCCGTGCCGGGCCGGGCAGATCCGGACAGTGACATCAGCGGCAACTCCTGAAGGGGAATCCCCATGTGTTCGGGGATTCCGCTTCAGGAGTTTCCCCTGATGTCACTGCCCAGATATGGACAGAGACATCAAGCGCTCTGTCCAGGAGCGGAATCCCCGAACACACGGGGATTCCGCTCCTTCAAGAAGCTAAAGTGCGGCTAGCACATAGCAGAGCGGGGAGATACCTCCCCGCTCTGCTGTAGTGGCGTCGCTGCAGTAGTAGCAGCCGCCGCAGCAGCAGCTGCTGCAGCTGCTAGCGGCGCCATCAAAGGTGTCGCCAGGCCAGGGCGCTTTTAAAACAAGCAGGAGAAGGGAGCCGTGTACAGCGATGCCATTCGTCAGAATGGCATCAACTCCTCCTCCTCACATGCACTCTGCGCTGTGAGGAGGAGGAGATAGAGCGCAAGAGCCGGAAAACCCGGCCGTCACTCGGGACACATCCCGGTGATGGCCGGGTATTACCCGGCCCCATAGACTTCTATGGGAGCCGGGCGGCCGGGTACCCGGGCGAAAATAGAGCATGTCCTATTTTTTGACGGGCGGTTTTCCCGGCCGTCAAAAAAAATCGGTCGTGTGAATAGCCCCATTAGGGGTCTATTATTCCTAATGCAGCCGGGTGCCGGCCGATTTATGAACGGCCGGTACCCGGCCGGGAAACCCTGCCGTGTGAATGAGGCCTTAGAGGGTCTGGTCGGGGATCTTGATTTGTTTAAAGGGTCTGTATTCATTTTGGGGTATTGATGAAAGGAGGTCATGTGCACGATTTGTAATTTCAATGCTGTGGTATTGGGGCGTGTCCTATATAAATGGGCGGGGGAAAAAGCAAAATGCCACGCATGCCGACTCCCTTGACACTTTAGGCTGGGTTCACATGGTGTGTGTTTTTGTTTTGGTAGATAAACCCCCCCCCATGTCTGTCAATGGGAGTTCATTAACCAAAACTACAAAAAAAACATGCTAAAACCGCAATAAAAATGCACCATGTGAACCCAGCCGTACATATATCCCTTCCCAAAAGTTGGCACGGATGGGTAGGATGCAGATATTGATTTGGATGGTGACCTTGCCCCCATGACAACACTGCACCGGACAGAAATCAGAAAGAAAATAATCTCTCAGTTTTGCAGCCTCAGGCTTTGGGCCTGTAAATTTAATTTATCATATCTCAACTTAGAAGACAGATATTAATAAACGGTTTTCACATTTTTAAAGTTGGTCATTGCTCTATTGCTCTACAGCAGCGAATACTTTACTACGCTTCCTCACTGTGTCCACTCCTCTTTAAGATTTGCGCTATACTTAAGATTGATGATTAAAACATTTCTGCTCAAACACACAGCAGCTGGCAGTTATGATAAGATATTTTTCAATTAGGCCAAAGGCGAAATAAAAGGTAGAGGCATGCGATGGTTAACAAAGGAAAGGTACTGCCCCCTGCTGGTATGTAATAGGTATGACAAGTACACAAAGTATTCTAAATCAAATACATACATCTCTTGACAAGGATATTCTGAATGCAGAGGAAACCCGTTTAGTTTACTAAAGCAGAAGACAATTTGGGCTGACAAAAAAAATAGGACAAGGGCCACACGCAGTCACAGGGCCGGTCTAGACACCTATTCTAGCAAAACAAAGCGGGACGAGGGATGCAAATACTGTAGGAAAGGGCCCGAAGAGGAAAACATTGGTGCAAAGAATGAAAATCAGCCTATAGATAATATTCATCTATAGGCCTATACTGCTCCATGCAGATTGCCGTGCTGCAGGAACAGGAAACCTTGCATGGGTTAAAACGGACACTACGAGTGACAGGTTTATAATAACTTTGATAAATAATTTTCAGCTTTTTTTTTGTCTGCTCATGTCAAAATAAATTATGTATATTCAATTTTTTCACATGTGCTGACCTCTAGTGGCCAAACCAGCTACACTGCAAACTGGTACAAATAAAGCATCTTACTTTACAGCCTACAGTAAAATGGAATGTTCTCTCAAATAACTAGTAGACAGAGGATTAATGGGGCTATCTGACGATTAAAAATTGTGGATAGGTGATACATTTCTAATCGATTATGAGAACAGGTGTCCCGAACCCCCGAGCTCCTGCTCCCTGCTTAACCGCAGTGAGTAGGACATTGAATGGAGTGGTGATTGAGCATGCATGCTGCCACTCCATTAAAATTCTATGGGAATGGCGGAAACAGCAAAGTCCAGGCTCGGCAGTTTGTCATTCTCATTGAATAGAGCTCTTCCTGACTGCGGGGAGCAGGTTCAGTGATTAGGATCTGGGGGGTGGGGACACCCATTCTCACAAATTGTGGGGGACGCAGCGAACAGAAAATTATCATTTATCATGTAGATAATATTTTATTCTGGGACAACCCCTTTAAAAGGAATGGTATGAGATAAAAAAAAAACAAAAGGCACTATCAGTATCCCTGGTGGTCTTGAGCAATGAAGGAGTTAAAGGTGCTGTTACAACACAACGAGCCGTTCACCTGTGTGTCCATCACATGACCAGTACAGAGTTTTATCCACTGGAAGTAAATGATGAAGGTTCCTATTGAATAACAGCTAGCAGAGATCTTGAAAACCGTGAGGAACGGATACAAAAATTATATTAGGAAAATTGTGTAACTTTTCATTCTACAATTCAATTTATTTGCGGAATCTGAAATAGCCCTTTAATGTCATCAACCCTGGTGGTCTAGGGCAGTGAAGGAGATATCAGCCCCCCTGGTCTATGGCAGTAAAGGGGATAATGTCAGCATCCCTGGTGGTCAAAGGCAGTGAAGGGGATGTCAGCATCCCTGGTGGTCAAAGGCAGTGAAGGGGATAATGTCAGCATCCCTGGTGAACTAGGGCACTGAAGCGAATAACGTCAGCCTCCCTGGTGGTCTAGGGCAGTAAAGCGAATATCAGCCCAGCCTCCCTGGTGGTCAAGGGCAGTGAAGGCGATAATGTCAGCCTACCTGGTGGTCAAGGGCAGTGAAGGCGATAATGTCAGCCTCCCTGGTGGTCAAGGGCAGTGAAGGCGATAATGTCAGCCTCCCTGGTGGTCAAGGGCAGTGAAGGCGATAAGGTCAGCCTCCCTGGTGGTCAAGGACAGTGAAGGCGATAAGGTCAGCCTCACTGGTGGTCAAGGCCTGTGAAGGCGATAATGTCAGTCTCCCTGGTGGTCAAGGGCAGTGAAGGCGATAATGTTATCTTCCCTCATGGTCAAGGGCAGTGAAGGCGATAATGTCAGCCTCCCTGTGGTCTAGGGCAGGGAAGCGGCTGTCAGCCTCCCTGTGGTCTAGGGCAGGGAAGCGGCTGTCAGCCTCCCTGGTGGTCTAGGGCAGGGAAGCGGCTAATGTCAGCCTCCCTGATGGTCTAGGGCAGGGAAGCGGATGTCAGCCTCCCTGTTGGTCTAGGGCAGGGAAGCGGATAATGTCAGCCTCCCTGGTGGTCTAGGGTAGGGATGGCGATGATGTCAGCCTCCCTGGTGGTCTAAGGCAGTGAAACGAATGTCAGCCTCCTTAGTGGTCTAGGGCAGTGGAGGGAATGTCATCATACCTGATGGTCTAGGGCAGTGAAGGGGATAACGTCAGCATCCCTTGGCGTCCAGGGCAGTGAAGGGGATAACGTCAGCATCCCTTGGCGTCCAGGGCAGTGAAGGGGATAACGTCAGCATCCCTTGGCGTCCAGGGCAGTGAAGGGGATAACGTCAGCATCCCTTGGCGTCCAGGGCAGTGAAGGGGATAACGTCATTATCCCTTGGCGTCCAGGGCAGTGAAGGGGATAACGTCAGCATCCCTTGGCGTCCAGGGCAGTGAAGGGGATAACGTCAGCATCCCTTGGCGTCCAGGGCAGTGAAGGGGATAACGTCAGCATCCCTTGGCGTCCAGGGCAGTGAAGGGGATAACGTCAGCATCCCTTGGCGTCCAGGGCAGTGAAGGGGATAACGTCAGCATCCCTGGGGGTCTAGGGCAGTGAATGTTATAATGTCAGCCTCCCTGGTGGTCTAGGGCAGGGAAGCGGCTAATGTCAGCCTCCCTGATGGTCTAGGGCAGGGAAGCGGATAATGTCAGCCTCCCTGGTGGTCTAGGGTAGTGATGGCGATGTCAGCCTCCCTGGTGGTCTAAGGCAGTGAAACGAATGTCAGCCTCCCTAGTGGTCTAGGGCAGTGGAGGGGATGTCATCATACCTGATGGTCTAGGGCAGTGAAGGGGATAACGTCAGCATCCCTTGGCGTCCAGGGCAGTGAAGGGGATAACGTCAGCATCCCTTGGCGTCCAGGGCAGTGAAGGGGATAACGTCAGCATCCCTGGGGGTCTAGGGCAGTGAATGTTATAATGTCAGCCTCCCTGGTGGTCAAGGGCAGTGAAGCGGATGTCAGCCTCCCTGGTGGTCTAGGGCAGTGAAGCGGCTGTCAGCCTCCCTGGTGGTCTAGGGCAGTGAAGCGGATGTCAGCCTCCCTGGTGGTCTAGGGCAGTGAAGCGGATGTCAGCCTCCCTGGTGGTCTAGGGCAGTGAAGCGGATGTCAGCCTCCCTGGTGGTCTAGGGCAGTGAAGCGGATGTCAGCCTCCCTGGTGGTCTAGGGCAGTGAAGCGGATGTCAGCCTCCCTGGTGGTCTAGGGCAGTGAAGCGGATGTCAGCCTCCCTGGTGGTCTAGGGCAGTGAAGCGGATGTCAGCCTCCCTGGTGGTCTAGGGCAGTGAAGCGGATGTCAGCCTCCCTGGTGGTCTAGGGCAGTGAAGCGGATGTCAGCCTCCCTGGTGGTCTAGGGCAGTGAAGCGGATGTCAGCCTCCCTGGTGGTCTAGGGCAGTGAAGCGGATGTCAGCCTCCCTGGTGGTCTAGGGCAGTGAAGCGGATGTCAGCCTCCCTGGTGGTCTAGGGCAGTGAAGCGGATGTCAGCCTCCCTGGTGGTCTAGGGCAGTGAAGCGGATGTCAGCCTCCCTGGTGGTCTAGGGCAGTGAAGCGGATGTCAGCCTCCCTGGTGGTCTAGGGCAGTGAAGCGGATGTCAGACTCCCTGGTGGTCTAGGGCAGTGAAGCGGATGTCAGACTCCCTGGTGGTCTAGGGCAGTGAAGCGGATGTCAGCCTCCCTGGTGGTCTAGGGCAGTGAAGCGGATGATGTCAGCATCCCTGGTGAACTAGGGCAGTGAAGGGGTTCATAACATCCCTGGTGGTCTAGGACAGTGCAGCGAATAATGTCAGCCTCCCTGGTGGTCTAGGGCAGTGAAGCGGATAATGTCAGCCTCCCTGGTGGTCAAGGGCAGTGAAGCGGATGTCAGCCTCCCTGGTGGTCAAGGGCAGTGAAGCGGATGTCAGCCTACCTGGTGGTCAAGGGAAACGAAGGCGATGTCAGCATAACTGTTGGTCTAGGGCAGTGAAGGCAATAATGTTAGCCTCCCTGAAGGTCGAGGGCAGTGAAGGAGAGGTCAGCCTCCCTGGTGGTCAAGGGCAGTGAAGGCAACGATGTTAGCTTCCCTGGTGGTCAAGGGCAGTGAAGGCGATAATGTAAGCATAACTGGAGGTCAAGGGCAGTGAAGGCGATAATGTCAGCATCCCTTGGGGTCCAGGGCAGTGAAAGGGATATTGTCAGCCTGCTGGGTGGTCTAGGGCAAAAAAAAAAAAAAGAGATTTACCATTTCATACCTGGTGGCTTACCCACATTACCAGGCTGCAGCTTTTTTCCTGGACTGGAAGTGGATTGCGTTTAGCGTGATTTTTGTCCTTACAACACTCCAAGATCAGAGCAGGGATAGACTGGACTGTTATTTTGGAGCTGCAGGATTCTCTCTATGGTTGAACAGGCCAATTCATGAGCGCTCTGTCTGATCACCAAATGATAGGGCTCAGGAAATCTATGCAGACGCAGATTTTGCCTGGGCAGTGTTTGGTTCTAAGCTGCGCAACCCCCAACCTCACCGTGGGTTCATGTGAACCAAGGTTAGATCACACAAGAACCTAACGGTGACCTAAGTTTGGTTCACTTGAACCACGGTGGTGTGTGTCTGTCCATATTGCAGATAAACTATTCTGTCCTGTATTTTCTATATAAACAGTACAGCAGGGAATGTCTATTATGGAAGCTGCCATAAAATGAGAGATAATGGACAGAAAAGTGTCCATAGACGAATAATGTTTCTGGAAAAATATGGCGTACAGCTCTCTCACCCAGAGAGCAGGGAACGGCAGAGGAGCTGCATACAAAACCTTATCTGCGTCTAAAGCAATTCTACTTCTCCGTATCCACACATCCAGCAGTATAACAGAGCTGTCATTAAAGGAGTATTCCCAGAATAAATAATTATGTATAGGTGATACTTGTCTGATGGCCGGGAGCCCCCAATGATCAAGAGAATGGAGGTCCCAAACCCCCCGTTCCACCTTACTGCTCGACCGCAGTGAGAAAAACATTGAATGGACTGGCGGTTGAGCATGCGTGCTGCCTCTCTATTTAAAGTCTTTGGGAGTCATGTTTACACCCGAGTACAACGGTCAGCTATTTCGGTCAGTTCCATAGACATAAAATGGAGTGACAAGCACATGCTCTACCGCTCCATTAAAGCTTTTCCTTAATGTGGGGGGTGCGGTGAGGAGGATCTTGGGTTTTGGTGTGGGTCTCAGCAATGAGACAATTATCATCTATCCATAATTGTCGATTCTAGGAAAACCCCTCTGTCCTCTTTTGGGACACTCTGTTTATTTTGTCTCAGTCTACACAGCAAAGCTGATAAGTGAACTAGAGAAAAAAGGAAATGTCAGCATCTGCTCTAGTGGCCAGTATAAAAACTGCAATAGGTCAAGATTGATTTATTTTTTTATATGTATAGGAAATATGTTTATAATAATAACCTGCTTGAAATAACGTCAAATCAACCACATTACTAGTTCCAACTGCTCACTAAAGGTGTTTTCTGGGACTTTGATATTGACGTTTACCCTTAGGATAGGACATCAATATTTGCTGAAGTGAATGGGAGATGCAGTACTAGGCAAAGCCACAACCATATGTACGTTGCTGCGCATAGGAAAACAATGAAGGAAACATGGACCTTGCTTGAGTTGGTCCTCCACCGATCAAATATTGAAGGCCTATTCTAATAAAAGCCAAGGTAATCCATTACTGTCTTCACATATCAAACTTGCCACTTGGCCATCCTGGTCTTTCCAGTTGTGTTCACGTTGCCCCATCTGATGTCCTGTTGGGCCCAGGTCAATAAAGGCAACAGGAAAACTAGGAGGAGTATCCTCAAGAGAGGCCATGCCATGGATTCAGCAAGTTGTTGGAGATGTTCCTTTTGTGCTGTTCTGAGGGTAATAAGGAGGTCCTACCCAAGTAGGATGACCCCCTGAATGTATCGAGTTGTATGGTGTGTATTTCCAAATCTTTCATCAATTATATGGACAACACTTGACTACAAAGTGTTTTGGTTCCACCAAAGTCTGAGAACCAGAGGTTTATTCTGGGGCTACTGTCTCCACACCGGCAGAAGATCCTCTCAACCAGTCCCAGCTGTCAAGTCTTCTGTTGACCTGACCTGTTCTTAAAGCAAACCTCTGTTATAATGTCCACAGCCAAAAATATATATATATAAAAAAATAAAAAAAAATATAAAAATGTCACCCATTCAACAAAATTACCCATTTATGGCCCGTCTTGCTGTAAGGTTCTCTGAATTAGTTGGTCTCCATCTATGGCCACAGGTCATGTATGGTGAGGTTTGGAGCGTTTGGCTCCTTCGCTTTGCAGCTGCTTTTTCTTTTTAATGTCACGGTAAGCCTGAACGACGCGTTCCCGTTCATCCTCTAAAAGTCTCTTTCTGGCTAAGGACATAACAGGTGGGAGCGCTGCGGAGCTGGGTTTGTCAAAGAGGCTTTTCAAGAGGAGTTTCTTCTCTCCCGGCTACAGAGATTGAATAAAAGAAAAACAAAAAAAAACTATCAAACATGGACGGCTATAAAAACAGGAGTCATTTTGAGGTATAAAGCAATCATAAGCGTATAGTGCAAGAAAATTCCAATTGTTTGGCACCTGATACAGAGCGACCACTGGTCAAGAATGTGCCTAAACATGGTCATAAAGGTGTTCAGCTTGGTCTATTGAGTCCACTTTTCCATGCCCATAAGCCTAGAATTCTACCTTAATGTATTTCTCAATAAACTACATGGCCAAAAGTAAGTGCACCCCCTTCTATTTAGCAGTTTTGGACATATCAGTCACAGTAATTTCCATCAGGGGCATAAAATCCAGGATAGTCATGTACTCTCCATAGACAAAACATTGCAGTAGAGAGTCCTACTGAAACGCTTAGTGACTCTCGCCATGGCACTGCCATACCGTGCCACCTTTTAAACAAGTCTGCAAAAGACGACCTGAGCAGCTCTAGAACGGAAAAGGAATAACATTAATTTATAAAGTGGAAATGACTTGCAGCTCAGCCGTGGTGTCCGCACAAGAACGGGCACGAAGCGCATAAAAATTATACCCTCAATTTCAGAACTCCGGAAACAAAGTTACGGCACAAACTGCTCATTGGATGAAACTGGGATTAAATTTGGTTTCCATGGCTAAGAAAGAGACCCCCAAGAACTAGAATGGTATGAAGCCACCACCACTGGACTTTGGAGAAGTATAAATTGGTTATTTGAAGTATTCTGGGTTTGGTGGCTGCCAGGAGAACGCTTCTGTCTGAGCGTGTGGTGTCAACCCTAATGTTTGGTGGAACACCTATGGTGAGGGCTTAAATGCACAACATGAGTAGCCAACCTCATTAATGTTCCTGTGGCTTAAAATTCCACCAGCCAAAATCTAATGGAAGACCCTCCCGGAGGAGTATATTCCGAAATAAGGGGGACTCCATATACATGACCTTGGTATTGGATGGAGATGTTCAGATGTCCACATATTTTTGGGCAAGTAGACATTTCAGAAGACAACATTGATGATGTCCATTACACGACTGTGGTTCTCAAATGCGGCCACACCAATGACTAAGTCAGAATCTCCAACATAGCTGTATCTTGAAAGTTCAAGTTAGGAATTGGTTGTCCTCCCAACACTCAGAGACCCTCCCGTGTTATCTTCTCATGGGTAGGCAGATTGAAAGAAGAATTCCCCTATAAGTTTACTGCTAGCTATGTTATCATCGACGATCCAACGTATGGAGCATGATCTCACCTTCGTTTCAGCTTTACCTTTCCTTGGCTTTACCGTGAGAGATGGAGGTTCCATTACCACTTCCCCAAACATCACAGTATCTGTTAAATAAAAACAACGGAAACCATGCGATTAAAAATGGTCCCTCACAGGTGATGTGCTATACCTTTAAATAAATATTGCCCTACTGTCCCTTCCATTAAAGTGCACGGAATCCTTAAGTGGATGCATGTCGGCTGTCAAGTGGTTGTTCCTACCTTCAGTCAACACCGAAGACAGAGGCTTGACTATAGTATCATATTCAATACTGACAAATATGGATGAGGGAGGGAAGGAGGAGAAAGTAGGGAAGGGCCTGTGTATATGTGTAGGCAGGTGGGTGACCCTGTGACTAAATGACTCAGCTCCATAATTCCAAAATGGCCGACAATGGTGAGCAGTTCTGTTCCTCACCTGTGAACATGTCTTTCTCTAAACGAGTTTCTTTCTTCTCCTCTTTCTTCTTTATGAACTTATCCAGACGTCTTCGGTTATAACTGAAACAGAACACAACGCTTGGATGAATCTTCATCAAGCATCAGAAGTGGCAAGAACCAAGAGCTGTAAGGTCCACTTACAGGCAACCCATAACAACCCCATTCCCTGTCACTTCCAATGGACCAATATGGGAGTAGACCCCCCTGATCTCCATCATCTTTACCGTCAGTAACTAAAACATGACAAGGATGGACATCGCTAAAGCTCCACCAAAAACCAAAGTTCTGAGCTTTTGGTTGGCGTTTACTTGTCAGAAGTTGAATATTGATTGAACCTACTAGGTCAAGTCTTCTTACGTAGAGATGAAGATCTGAACTGATTGAAAACAACTCACTCTTTCTTCTTCTGGGACTTCTCCTTGATGGAGACATCCACCACTGGCTCCCCCTTCTCATCCACCTCCTTCTCCGGCATACGATCCCGCTGGTTCTTGCTGAGGAACACGACGTGTTGAGTCTCTCGGTTCATTCGATCCAGATAGTTGTAGACAGATTCGTGCTTCTTCCGCTTGAACGTGGGGACCTTGATGTCCGTCTGGAGTTCTTCATTGTCTGGACCTTGTTTCTTTGCTGAAAAGGAGAGGACTATAATGAATCTGATAAGGTAATAACCAGAACTTGGTGGGTGCACAATAGCACCTAGTGACCGGCCCCTCGAAGTGGTGGCTGAAAGTAAGCAATCCAGCTGATTGGCCGAGTAGGAGCAGCTGACTCACTTGGCCTGGTAGGTCTCTTTGACGAAGAATTTCCACCCAATCTATAGATACTACTAATGCTCCCAAAAAAAATTACTGAACAGAGTATACAACTAAACATTCAAGGGGTTGTCCACTTTTTACAACCCTTTGTGTAAGGGTCTCCCAAAAACAAGCCAATTACAGATTCCCTTCCTGTTGTAAACCTAGGCAATCATCTACTCTGAGTACTGCAGCAAGCGTTCATTTTCCCTACAGCGCCACGGCAGGAGAAATTAAGCATTACAACATGGTACTCACTGAAATCAATGGACTGTCCGTGTAATGTGGGGACATGCTGGGTCCTCCAAAATTACTCCTTACTTCTCATGCTCCAAAAACTTAAACCCATGATGCATTGCAGCATTCAAAGATATTGATGTATAAAGAAGGGGAAAATACAACTTTCCCAAGGATATGTCACGGTTGTCACATTTAAGCCCTTCCCCATCCATCATTCTAAAAGCACCCACAGTGCAGATGCCAATCATATTCAAAGGGTTTGTCCATGTGCCTTCCGCTCAGGACCCCGCCCAACAGGTAAAGCAACACTAAGAGAGGATCCGAGCTGTCCATGTATTATATAGATGCCATGTAACAACACCTTTTCCCTGCAGTGGGCGCTAAGGCTTCCAAACTGAAAAAGTTTGCCTCTAATGAGACAGCCCCTTTAACGTATTTCGAATTGCCAACATTTTTTTTGCTAAACTCCCCAAAAAATTAAAATCAGAAATGACTGAACAGGATCTAGAACACGACATTAAAGCGGCTGTCCACTTTTTAAAACCCTTTTTGTTACAAGGACCCCTCTAAAAAAACAACGATCACAGGTTCCCGCTCTGTTGGAACCTCCTGCAGTCATTCGTAATCTGTGGAAGACCCCGATAGCAAGTGTTTAGTTTCCGTGCAGCGCCACCACAGGAGAAATGAAGCATTACATGGTTCTCACTGAAGTCAATGAACTGTGCATGTAATGTGTGGACAGGCCGGGTCCTCCAGAACCAAAGATGCTATTTGCTCTGGCCAATAGATGAGGGTCCTGAACGAAGGACCCCCCTCTATTAACTATTCCCTAATAGGGTATTTGAATAGGGCTTTCTAAAGTCGACATCCCATTTAACCCCTTAATGACCGGGCCATTTTGCACATTAATGACCAAGGATTATTTTTTGTTTTCTCACAGTCGCATTACAAGAGTCGTAACTCTTTTTTTATTCCGTAGACATCGCCGTATAAGGGCTTGTTTTTTGCGGGACGAGTTGTATTTTGTAATTGTACCATTTTTAGATGCTTATAACATATTGATTAACTTTTATTAACTTTATTTTAGGAGAGAATTGAAAATAAGCAGCTATTCCAGCATTAATTTTCACGTTATAAATTTACACCGTTTACTATGCAGCGTAAATAACATGTTAACTTTATTCTATGGGTCGGCACGATTACGGGGATACCAAATATGTAGAGGTTTTATATGTTTTTTCTACGTTTGCACAATAAAAAGCCTTTTAGAAAAAAATTACTTGTTTTTGCATCGCCGCATTCCAAGAGCCGTAACGTTTTTATTTTTCCGTCGATGTGGCCGTACGTGGGATTGATTTTTGCGGGACAATGTGTAGTTTTTATTAGTACTATTTTGGGGTACATAGGACTTATAGATTAACTTTTATTTTATTTTTTATGGGGGGAATGGGAGAAAAGAGAGAATTTTGACGTTGTTTTTTGCGTTTTCTTTGGACGCCGTTCATCCGGCGGTTTAATTAATGTGTTCATTTTATTGGTCAAGTTGTTACGATCGCGGGGATACCATATATGTGTATGTGTGATTTGTTTTGACAGTTTTACTAAATAAAACCACTTTTTGGGCCAAAAAAGTAGTTTTATTTGACTTTGACTGTAATTATTTATTTATTTTTTTCACAAACTTTATTTAACTGTTTTAAATTTTTTTTTAAAGTCCCACCAGGAGACTTCACTATGCGATGTGCCGATCGCATATATAATGCTTTGGTATACTTCGTATACCAAACCATTATTGCCTGTCAGTGTAAAACTGACAGGCAACCTGTTAGGTCATGCCTCCGGCATCGCCTAACAGGCAGATGCTGAAGACAGACCTGGGGGTCTTTGTTAGACCCCCGGCTGTCATGGAAACCCGACGGCGACCCGCGATTTGTTTGCGGGGGCGCAGATCGGGTGACAGAGGGAGGTCCCCCCTCTGTCAAACACATTAGATGCCGCTGTCACTATTGACAGCGGCATTTAATGGGTTAAACTGCCGGAATCGGAGCGCGCTTCGATTCCGGCAGTTGCAGCAGGAGCCAGGCTGTGTATAACAGCCGTGCTCCTGCCGCTGATCGCGTGGGTACAGTCTCAGTACCCGCGCCATCACAGGACGGATATATCCGTCCTCCTGCGCGAACTAGCAGCTGCTGAGGACGTATATATCCGTCCTTCGGCGTTAAGGAGTTAAGATTAACCCCATATCCTGCCCACCTGGCTTTTTCTTCTTTTTCTTTGGATTGTTCATTTCCATGCGGCTCTTCATGATCTCTCGAAGCTTGAAGGGGATTTCTTGGGTATCCAGATCCTTTGGTTTGCTATTCATTTTCTTCTTTTCATTTCTAGACAGAAATACACCAGAACATTATAACAGATTCACTATATGGGACACAATAGGTTGTGGTCATCCCATAGTTTTACCTGTGACTCGAGAGGAAAGTAGTGGCCTAGCCAAAAAGCCCTTTCTGGAAGTCCCATTAAAAGGGTTGTCCTGGATTAGAAAAAGATGGCTACATTCTTCCAAAACAGCGCCACACCCGTCCACAGGTCGTGTGTGGTATTGCAGCTTAGCATTATTCACTTCAATCGAGCTGAGGTGCAATACCAGACACAAGCCATGGACAGGTGTGGCGCTGTTTCTGGACGAAAGAAACTATGTCGAACTAATCCTGTACAACTCAATGGAGTGGCTGCACATGACAGGGGGCTCGGTAACGGTGGGGTCCGGACCCTGCCTATTATACTACTGCGACCTGCCATGGGAACCTTACACCAGTTTCAGACATCCAGAACGTCTTGCGCTTCTACTGAAATGGAATTTAAAGTGTAGGTAAACGTTTGACAAACTTCATAGTGACATATCGGAAGTTTGGATTGGTGGGGGTCCGAGCACGGAGACCCCCACCGATCGCTGGAAAGAAGCAACGTGCTCACGGAGTAAACCTGCTCCATACGATGCGGGTATCGGCGGTATGTTACAGCCGACACTTCACAGTAACGAGCGGGATCCCGTTAGTTTAACCCATTAAATGCTGCGGTCAATAGCGACCGTGGCATTTAAATAGTTAGAAAGAGGGGGGGGGTGACCCCCTATAGCAGCTCATCGCACCCCCCGCAATGCAATCGCAGGGCAGCGATGGTTGCTATGGCTGCCTGGGGGCCTAAATGTGAAGGCCCCCAGGTCCGCCATCTTTGAGCTCCTACTAAGTCCTGCCTCCGGCCTGTCAGAATCACGATATACTGCAATACATTAGTATTGCAGTATATCGTGCAAGCGATCGCTGGTTGAAGTCCCCTAGGGGGACTAATAAAAAAAAAGTAAAAATTAGTAAAATAAAAGTTGTTGTTTTTTCTAAAAAGAAAATTAAACGTTCAAAAGACCCCCCTTTTCCCATTCCCCCCCCCCCAGAGCATAATAAATAAACATAATTGGTATCGCCGCGTCCGTAAAAGTCTGAAGTATTACAATACATCATTATTTAACCCGCACGGTGAACGCGGTAAAAAGAAAAAAATTGTAAACGCCAGAATCTCTATTTTTTGGTCACCTCATCTCCCATAAAAAAATTAAATAAAACGTGACCAAAACGTCGCATGTACACCAAACTAGTATTAAAAACGACCGCTTATCCCGCAAAAATTAAGCCCTCATATCATTTAATCGACGGAAAAATAAAAAATAAAAAATTTATGGCTCTCAGAATTTGGTGACACAAAATAAATGTAATTTTTTACACTTCGTTTTTTACTTGTAAAAGTAGTAAAACATAGATAAAACTATATATATTTGGTATCGCCGTAATCGTATTGACCCACAGAATAAAGTTAACATGTTGTTTTAATTGCAGTGAATTCCGTAAAAACGAAGCGAAAAAAACAAAAAAAAAAAAATGGAGGAATCGCTGTTTTTCTTCGTTTTCCACCCTACAAATTATTTTTTCCATGTTTCCCAGTACATTATACGGCAAAATAAATGGTGCTACGAAAAACTACAACTCGCCCCGCAAAAATCAAGCCCTCATGGTACTATATCGACGGAAAAATGAAAAAAGTTATGGCTTTTGGAAAGTGGGGAGGAAAAACCAAAAATAAAGTCTGAAAGTTGTTTACGACAGGAAGGGGTTAATATACAAGTCCCAGAGAACTGTGTAAATATAGAACATGAAAGGGGTGGAGCATGACACAAGCAGGCCCGGAGTTCCACTCCATTTTAGTGTTGTCCTAATTATTCCTTGAAGGAGACCAAAGTTATAAGATCTAAACCAAGGAAACAATGGAGTTGCCGATGGCAACCAATGAGATTCCATATCTCATTTGTCAGCGAGCTTTTCCTAAATGAGTGCAGCAATCTGATTGGTTGCTATGGGCAACTCCTCTGCTTCTTCACTTGCATTGGTTCTGACTACTCTGCTGAAGGTTTTCAATATATTCTGAGCTGTAAATACGTCATCAACCAAAGAAAACGTACGTCAGATGCTTTACAAACTAAGAAAACTACACACCCTCGAGGCTTCCCCGTGCCTGCACCGGGATCAGAGGACCCTGCGAGTTTCCGCTGCTTCCCCATCTTACTGTCAGCTCAGAACAGAAATCACACGTGGGGCCCACAAGATCGGGAACTTCCGGCTACTGCATTATGCGTCATCACGAAACCGGCGCACTCTGGCTGTTCTCTACCTTCCATCGCTGGAACAAGTTAATGACGTCACGTAGCCGCCATCTTTGAAACTGGAACCTTTTGCCCTCAACCTCTGTTTTCGTCACTTCTGTTTATCAATGTCAGGGACTGGATCAAAGACCCAAAAAGAAGGGGGAAAGCGGGACATATACGGCGAAGTGAGGAGCGTTACCATGGTAACCATGCGGCGGACGCGTGATGGATACCCTTATTTTGTATTGTGAATTAGCGTGTACATCGTTTCCCTATATTTGTTCTTCTAGATGTGATCATATAGTGCCAGCCACAGTGCCCTCAGAACAGTGCCGGTCTCGAAACCCCGTAACAGCAATGCTTTCAGTGCCCTCATATCCAGAGCCTGTGCCTCCATTACAGTGCTAGACTTGGTATTCGCATAACATCACTAGCTTTAAAGATTCTATAACCGTGAGAGTCACAGTACCCCCATAACCAGACCTAACCACAGTGCCACCATAACAGTGACTGACTTAGTACCCCTATAACAGCAATAGATTCAGAGCTCCAGTCAGATAGTGCCCCCATAACAGAGCCACAGTACCCCATAACAGAGCCACCCACAGTGCCTCTATAACAGTGATAGCATTAGTGCTCCATAACATTGTCAGCCTTGGTACCCCATAACAGAACCAGTCACAGTGCCCCCATAATTGAGCAAGCTAAAATGCCCCCATGAAAGCGATTTCCACAGTGCCTCATAACTGCAACAGTCACAGTGCCCTTATAACAGAGCCAGCTTAACATCAATAGCTTTAGAGCCCCCATAACAGTGTCTACCATAGTGCTTCTATACCAGCCAACCACAGCACCTCCACAACAGAGCCAGTCACAGTGCCCTTAAAATAGTGCCAGCCACAGTGCCCCATAACAGTGCCAGCGACAGTGCCCCATAACAGTGCCGATGCTTCTAGTATCTGTTTTGCATTTTTCGGGCACTGTATTGGAATATGGGGGAGTTGGATGAAGAACAGATCTCTTATGTCTATAGCCACGCTGCGGTGTTCACATGTAGTCACCCACCGCCTGCAGCTCCTGTTACTAGGCAACAGTCTAAACAGTTGGGCATTTGGGGGCAAATTAAAAGACTGAGCGGAGACACAGTGGGAATTTTTCATCCGTGAAGGAGAATGAGAACATAGATTTCTGTATGTGGGTTCCTACCCCAGTGACGTTGGAGATGTTCCAAAGTGCTTCAGTCCCGATATGTGTCCCTTTAATGCTTACCAGTGCGACCACCATTTTGTCTGTTGTATTTTTCAGCTACTGAGATGCCTTCTAAGAAGACTTCCTTCTTCCACCCCCTCAGCCTCCATCTTACGTGTCAGAGAAGGAATTTATTCTAGAAGATCCAGAAGAAGCAACGATCAAAGTGCGGAGAACCCAAATCTTCTGGACTCTGTGGACAACAACCCCCTGAAGACCAAATATCCGCTCCCTGAAGGTCCTGGCAACCTCACCGAGCCGCGTCTTCCACCTCCTCCCACTCACTGCTGTATGAGTGGCTGCCATAACTGTGTGTGGATCGCGTATGCTGAAGAACTACTGGAACTGTACAAAGATGGAGGAGAGCGAGCCCTGGACGCCTTGGAGAAGCAGATAGACGATGAGAACATTAAGATGTTCATAAGGATGGAGATAAGGTTCAAAACGCGTAGCAGCAAGACATAAACCAGCCATCGGAAATTGTAGTGTTATACCGGAGCCTTGGTCGCCATGGTGTAAGGAACGGGGGAGGGTTATGGGTAGAAGACCTTCACGGACCTATAGATGAAAGTCATGGCCACCTCATCTGCTGCCACTGCTCCTCTTTGTCACCTTTCGGCACCATGTTGGCTCCGTACAACTGCCTCAAGTCACATCACTCGAATGACCATGAACACTCCCCTTGAGAAAATCCTGTGTCTACTACTTCATTGCAAAGTCTACTTCTCTAACTGTGGAGGCAGCCATTTTGTAAATTTATACGGACACCAGACCTAAAGTCTGTCTTATGTCCAACTGACTATCGTTCTTCTATAGGATGACTGACCGATCCCGAAAACTGGAACGTGAGATAAAGTAGAGATCATGGGGCGTCTCGGCGCCCCATTAAAGGAAAAAAAAAAAAGTGTCCCTTTAAGTGTCTCTGTACTAAATAAATATTCTATCTGTACAGTGTTTTTAATTTAAAAAATATATTTATTATACATGAAAGCGTATTTTGTGAATTTCTTTCGTTCGAGAGTAACTGCAACTACAGAGGGGCGAGTCTTCACCACAGGTAATGGTCCAGGGGGTCTCAAACTAATATGAGCACCATTTTATGGGGGAGAAGCTTTTCCACCAAAGCATTATGGTCCCATATTTTTAGAGTTTCACCTTCAAGGACTTACAGCCACAATAGTGAAGAGCCAGGGGGTCACAATAAAGCCCACCACATGGCTAATGTGTAGGTATCTTCTCCGTTAACGGCCCTTCATCATCTCCAAGCGGTATCATGCCCGAAGACTACACCCGGAGCCTAAAGAAACTTCTGTCTTCTTTGGACTTCTGGTGATCAAGAGGGACAGTTTAATGAAATGGGTTTCCATGGTCGCTGCACACAAGCCATGCCCAATGCCAGGAGGCAGCTTGAGTGGTGTAAAGCACGTCATCACTAGACTCTGGAGCAGCGGGTTCTCTGGAGTGATGAACTTCTTACTATGTGGCCGACTGATGGAGGAATCTGGGTTTGGTTGGTGCCAGGAGAATGCTACCGACCGGAATGTATATTGCATACTGTAACATTTGGTGGAGGAGGGATAATGTTTTGGGGCTGTTTTTTCGGTTTTGGACCCATTCAACATCGATTGTGAGCCAAACCTTCTCCTCAACATCAGTGTCTGACCTCACAAATGCTCTTTTGGCTGAAATGGCACAAATCCCCTCATACACACTCCAAAATCTTGTGGAAAGCCTTCTCAGAAGAGTGGAGGCTGTTATACCGCAAAAGGGACCGAACGCCATATTAAGGGCCATGGTTTTGAAATGCGATGTCCAACAAGCTCATATAGGTGTGACATCAGGTGATCACATAAGCTTGGCCATATAGTGTATATATAAGATTTCAGTTGGCCATAAACATTCAATATCCTGTTGACATTAGTAGGATCTGTATAGGGTTCTCAGAACAAAGCCGAAAAACTGAGTTGGTGAGAGGAGAGAGACGATTATATAGGTTGGATTCTTCTTGTCCAACTCTGCGGTCACCACTGAGATACGTTGCACCACAGGTGTCTAGAAGCAGTTCATCTTCCGTTATGTCCACATTTGGCCAAGTTGGACAACCATCCTAATGAATGGGAATAGCCCGTGTAATTGTTGGTCGAAAGATCCTTTTTTTTTTTGGAAGCAATTATTATCATTGAGATTCTTCATCACACAGAAGGGTCAAAGCTCTTCACTGTAGTGCACTGTCCCCAGATGGGTTATCAGATTACCTTGTGAGATAGAGACGTGTAATCCTATTACTTCTGAGCCTAATAAATCCAGAGCCTCAGAGGTGGGGCGGATCAGTGTATTTCCAGAGGAGAGCACATGAAGGGGCTGACCACTGAGAGACAGATATTACGTCTGGATATGTGAAAACTGTTTACATAAGGTAAGGCAATGGCAATGGCAAGACCAGGAATTTAATAGGAACATCTTCGTTGGAACTTTTTAGGCCTTTTGTGCCATAACCATCTGCTTCTTGTCTCAATCTATGATTTTATCCGGGCTCTACATGGCTGTGGGCCCTATGCGTGAGCATATTTAGGTTGGTTTCCGTTTTGTACCTGTAGAGGGAAGTAGAAAGACATTGGGAAAGGTTGTTGTCTTCCTTCTTTTGGCTAGGATCTTCAAGTTAGGGAATACGTCCATTAGATACGCTCATGTGAAAGAGTTCTTAATGTCGCCAGATATGGCCAGTTTCAGAAGGACCAAGCACCAGCCTTCAGGTCTATGGGTTCAACAGATATTACCACCCAACTGACTTAGACAGAGAGGAATGTTTTTGGTTAACTGCTACAGTTTGCACCATAATAATCTGGCGGTGGAACTATCTGGCTGAATTTCCTATTTCCACCGTTTTCTTGTGGGCTTAGGCAATCTGAATACGTATCTTGATAGAAGGATCTTGGGTGGTGGGAATGTATAACCTCCACTAGAGGTCTATGGCTGCCTTAAAACATAAACAAGCAAGATCATATGTTTCATATTTGGCGACCTTCATCTGTGGCTAAATGGTGTAGTATTTGTACCCTCCAAGGATACTTACCTTGACCCAACCACCTGAGGTATTGTTGTACCCATTGTCAGATAAAGGTCATCGGTCTATTGGGTACCCTATGATTTAAATTATGGACCATAACTAATGGTATACTTTCAACTATTTTGGCTCTTTGTATCATGGATAACCATGGGAACCAAAAAAATTATACCCAAAAATGGGGTAACACTGTGTTCCAGGGTTACATTTTGGATATGTTGAGGGTTCATAGTAGTGACATAGTGATCAACACAGAGTTTAAATAACTTTCCACTTACATTTATTAGCAAAATCTGATCAATAAAGGCATGAAGAGATGAAGACTAGGCCTCCTTGCCCCTCTATACCCTCAGCTCAGTACCTATTCAGGTTTTGAGTTGATGACCTATGTGATCTAAGACGGACGGGTTACTGGAGATGCACTATCTGACAACCCCAAATAAAGATTTGTCTCAGACTGCATTGGCAGTAGAGAAGGGGAATTTCAGTATGGCAGTAGTCCTTATCTCATCATGCTTTATCAATCATGCCTTTATAAAAATGAATTTAGATTTTTTTTTTTGGAAGAATAAGGATTTCTCCATACAGAGGACCTGTCTTACTTTGAACAATGATGGCGGTTGCCATCTATGACCTGGTACAAGGGAGTTTCCATGTTGTATCATGTCAATAGACAAGGGCCTTGCTAGGTTACCTATTGTCTCCGTACAAAGGAAATGCCATGTTGTCTATTGGCCTAGTACAAGGGAAATGCCATGTTGTCTATTGGTCCGGTACAAGAGAGTTGCCATGTTGTCTGTTGGCCCGGTACAAGGGAGTTGCCATGTTGTCTATTGGCCAGGTACAAGGGAGTTGCCATGTTGTCTATTGGCCAGGTACAAGGGAGTTGCCATGGTGTCTATTGGCCAGGTACAAGGGAGTTGCCAATTTGTCTATTGACCCGGTACAAGGGATTTGCCATGTTGTCTGTTGGTCATGTACAAGAGAGTTTCCATGTTGTCTATTGGCCAAATACAAGGGAGTTGCCATGTGGTCTATTGGCCAGGTACAAGCAAATTGCCATGTTATCTATTGGCCAGGTACAAGAGAGTTGCCATGTTGTCTATTGGCCAGATACAAGGGAGTTGCCATGTTGTCTATTGGCCAGGTAAAAGGGAGTTGCCATGTTGTCTATTGGCCAGGTACAAGGGAGTTGCCATGTTGTCTATTGGCCAGGTACAAGAGAGTTGCCATGTTGTCTATTGGCCAGGTACAAGGGATTTGCCATGTTATCTATTGGCCAGGTACAAGAGAGTTGCCATGTTGTCTGGTGGCCATGTACAAGAGAGTTTCCATGTTGTCTATTGGCCAAATACAAGGGAGTTGCCATGTGGTCTATTGGCCAGGTACAAGCAAATTGCCATGTTATCTATTGGCCAGGTACAAGAGAGTTGCCATGTTGTCTATTGGCCAGGTACAAGGGAGTTGCCATGTTGTCTATTGGCCAGGTACAAGGGAGTTGCCATGTTGTCTATTGGCCAGGTACAAGGGAGTTGCCATGTTGTCTATTGGCCAAATACAAGGGAGTTGCCATGTGGTCTATTGGCCAGGTACAAGCAAATTGCCATGTTATCTATTGGCCAGGTACAAGAGAGTTGCCATGTTGTCTATTGGCCAGGTACAAGGGAGTTGCCATGTTATCTATTGGCCAGGTACAAGGGAGTTGCCATGTTGTCTATTGGCCTAGTACAAGGGAAATGCCATGTTGTCTATTGGTCCGGTACAAGAGAGTTGCCATGTTGTCTGTTGGCCCGGTACAAGGGAGTTGCCATGTTGTCTATTGGCCAGGTACAAGGGAGTTGCCATGTTGTCTATTGGCCAGGTACAAGGGAGTTGCCATGGTGTCTATTGGCCAGGTACAAGGGAGTTGCCAATTTGTCTATTGACCCGGTACAAGGGATTTGCCATGTTGTCTGTTGGTCATGTACAAGAGAGTTTCCATGTTGTCTATTGGCCAAATACAAGGGAGTTGCCATGTGGTCTATTGGCCAGGTACAAGCAAATTGCCATGTTATCTATTGGCCAGGTACAAGAGAGTTGCCATGTTGTCTATTGGCCAGATACAAGGGAGTTGCCATGTTGTCTATTGGCCAGGTAAAAGGGAGTTGCCATGTTGTCTATTGGCCAGGTACAAGGGAGTTGCCATGTTGTCTATTGGCCAGGTACAAGAGAGTTGCCATGTTGTCTATTGGCCAGGTACAAGGGATTTGCCATGTTATCTATTGGCCAGGTACAAGAGAGTTGCCATGTTGTCTGGTGGCCATGTACAAGAGAGTTTCCATGTTGTCTATTGGCCAAATACAAGGGAGTTGCCATGTGGTCTATTGGCCAGGTACAAGCAAATTGCCATGTTATCTATTGGCCAGGTACAAGAGAGTTGCCATGTTGTCTATTGGCCAGGTACAAGGGAGTTGCCATGTTGTCTATTGGCCAGGTACAAGGGAGTTGCCATGTTGTCTATTGGCCAGGTACAAGGGAGTTGCCATGTTGTCTATTGGCCAGGTACAAGGGAGTTGCCATGTTGTCTATTGGCCAGGTACAAGGGAGTTGCCATGTTGTCTATTGGCCAAATACAAGGGAGTTGCCATGTGGTCTATTGGCCAGGTACAAGCAAATTGCCATGTTATCTATTGGCCAGGTACAAGAGAGTTGCCATGTTGTCTATTGGCCAGGTACAAGGGTGTTGCCATGTTGTCTATTGGCCAGGTACAAGGGAGTTGCCATGTTATCTATTGGCCAGGTACAAGGGAGTTGCCATGTTGTCTATTGGCCAGGTACAAGGGAGTTGCCATGTTGTCTATTGGCCAGGTACAAGGGAGTTGCCATGTTGTCCATTGGCCAGGTACAAGAGAGTTGCCATGTTGTCCATTGGCCAGGTACAAGAGAGTTGCCATGTTGTCTATTGGCCAGGTACAAGGGAGTTGCCATGTTGTCTATTGGCCAGGTACAAGGGAGTTGCCATGTTGTCTATTGGCCAGGTACAAGGGAGTTGCCATGTTGTCCATTGGCCAGGTACAAGAGAGTTGCCATGTTGTCCATTGGCCAGGTACAAGAGAGTTGCCATGTTGTCTATTGGCCAGGTACAAGGGAGTTGCCATGTTGTTTATTGACTCAGTACAAAAGAGTTGCCAAGTAGTCTGCTGGCATTGAAGAGACATGAGTTTCTACTTGACACACATAGCTTGTATAATGGTAGGTCGTTCCAGGCAGGTACACGAGACTACGGCTACACAATGCCAGGATAGGCTGAGATGTGCGTCACCCTTAAGCTGCTTGTACTGACGGTATTTTGCCTCCTCAGCAGAACGTCCTTCTAATCCTGTAACATCACATTTAGTCTATAGAAGGGCCAATGATTTTTGTAATGTGGGAGTGATATACATACACTAAGAAAATTACCCTAGACCCACTTCTCCAGAAATATCTCATCACCCTAATGCCCATCAATGTGTAATTTTGTCAAGGATCAGTCCATGCCCTAACATCAACCATTACATTGTGAATATTCTACATTAAGTTAAAGCTATGGCTGAACCATAACCACGAGCTCACACTGGTATTATGCAGAAGCCATTGGGTAATGTCACGGCCCATTGAGTTGTTGTGACTCCATGGACCTGAAATGCAGCATCATTCCAAAGAAGTCCATAGTACTAATTTTTTTTGGGGCGAAAAATTGATAGATCCTTCCGGCCTTTCTTCTGCTGGACCTCATAGGCCAGTTATGGTTGGAACCGGTTATGTCAGAGCCTTGGCCAAAACCAAGGGTTCACTGGTCTACTTGTGGGCTAATCCAACCCCTTTCTAGAGCTAGAAGCAGCTCTTGCCTGCAGCTATTAGAGAAGATGGAATTCCAAGTATGGTTCCTCCAACTATTAACTAAACAAACCCTAAAAGGACTTCTAAGAACGGCATAGTGTGAAGCATACAATCCTTTTAAGGTTATTTCTGAAGTAAGAAACAACAGCTGGTTAGATTTATTCTGATTGGCTGCTCACAAGTTCCGCCTAGTGGAGGGCAGCTTAGTGGTAGCATGGATTGGTAAGTGGTTAGCACTGCTTGGCCTTATTCACACTTGGATGTGTGTGCCTAAGCAAGGGAGGAGCCAGCCCAAAGGGGATTTCTGCTTTTTGTCCCAAGGGGGATGATATGAACTTTTGCCCAAAATTTGCACTTAAAGACCCAAGCATGGCTGTTTATGCCCTTTGCCAGACATCCTGGTACTAAATATCAATCATTTGAAACCATCATAATGGTCAATGAGGTCTACAGCAAGTCCACTAAGTCTTCAAACAATAATTACGGGTAAGAACCTACTTTCAGTTTCCAAGGAAGTCACCAAGGTCCAAAATGGGACCAGGAGATACTTTGTTGGATTCAAGTTCTGAAACAATATGGAAGCTTAGGCACAAAATAATTCATAAGGCTCAGTAGATAAAACCCCACTTTTGGATCATTCCTGCTGGGTAAAACCTTTGGTTTTATTGTTCGAATATCCTAATAGAACATTTGTTAAAAAGGACTGATTCTGGAATATACTATATATTGGTATGTAACAGTTTCCCTCCATAAACCTCAAGGTCTGGGGAGACCCAAACATATTGTACAGAAGTCCATAAAATGAAAAAAATATTTGAAGTCCAAGTGTTTGAGTAAAAAGATGAACCAGTGGTTAGATTTTCAGTGGAAATTGGCCTTCCGATATTGTCGACTTGATGGTCAGGTCTAAAGGGTTCATACAGAACTCAATTCACCAATGAGGTACAGAATTATTCCTTCCCCTGGAAACTTTCCAACACCTATGAAGCTTACTTTTCGGGTCAGTACACTTTTTGTATTCTTTATAACGCAACAAGTAAATGTTGTAAGGTCATACGGTCATCATTGACTGGCTCCGAACACCTCTGTGACACTTATGTGAGTAGTCGATCATATACCGGACATACTTCCTGCCACCATGGAGTTCACTATTTGGTGAAGGCAACTGTACTCACTAAACCCTAGAGTCTAATGGAAGGTAGAATGGGTGTTCTGTGATTCATCAAGGAAAACCTTTTATTTTCACCAAAAACAGTAAAAATATGGTCAACGACGTCATAGCTCACATTTATCTGGATTCACCGGATGGTCTGGAATAAGAAACATTGTTAAAACGTGTTTGAATGGGGTAGAGATGGCCCACGGTGGACAGCCAAGGAGATCATGACCTCAGAGAGGATGTGTCAACAATATCCATCTCAATTTACCATATCCATGTGTCCTCATGCCAAAAATGCATCACACCTTCAGACGTCCTATGGTAGAATAGCATAATCACCAGACCACCTTTCGTTGGGTTGGCTCTACTGTTCTTGTTTGTAGGACCTGGGAGATTGGATAGCCCTTCACAAAATGGGACAGAGCATGGGGTCAACTGGAGCTGGCACCCAAACCAACCAGAACAGCTTCCCGAATTGTATGTAGACCCTTGAACATTTTATGGCTTCAACCCCACAAGGAAGCCTGAGTGTTTGTAGGCACAAAAATAATTCCATACTCTGCTGGAGTTATGTCTAAGAATATATTCACATGACCTGTTCAACGCTGTTTAAGAGGATTACATGCGAAGGAAGGTAAATTATTTCATCAATGCTTGTCCCCCGTGAGGCAATGCTGTAAAACCTGCGCAATAACAGCTTAGGTTGTCTGGTTATTAGAAGCATCAACGTCAAGCAGAACATCAATATTAATAATAATTCCCTGTGGGTTCAGATGATATCACAGTACAGACCTGAGATGTCTTAGCCTGATCTGTCAGAGAAGGCCTCATCTCCATAATGTCAATTCTCCAAAAACAGATGGTTCCAGTCGCTTGTTGACAAAATGATAAAGCAGAAGATAAAGAAACCGTTTTAGATTTGTGAATGTGAACTTAGTCATTAAAAGCCACCAGCCCATCTCAACCCTTCCAAGTATGAGAACTTTATTTTTAGGTGACCTTCATGATGTTCTCCTAAGGGACTTTTGACTAACAGTAGAACCTAGGGAATAGTTTGCATGGTCTACCTTGAGGTAGAATGATTCAATGGGGATGTCCACTTTTGGACAAGTCCGTTTCGAATGATAGGAACCCCTTTCTGAAGAAGCTCATTGAGGTTCCTCTGCTCTAACATTTATGCAAAACTCAGACAGGACCTACTAAGCAAGACTTGCTTGTGCCACGAGGACATCCCATCCATTAGGTAAATGTGTCTTGAAGATACTTTAGAGAAGATGTTGTCCAAAACGTGGACAACCCCATTAAGCCAACTTCTGATTGAGTGCTGCAGCTTATGTAGCAGTTACTCCAGAGATGTCCATGCATTGTTCAAATGATTTGGCCCAGTGCAGTATTTAGGCAGTGAATAGAAAGATATTGAGCTCTTCTTACAACCATAGAAGGCCGATAAGGCCTAGACACATCTACAATCAACCAATCTTTTTTTGTATATGAAATTGTTTGAAACTCCTTAAAGAGATTCTCCGCTTTGAACAATCCCTACTTGTTTAAAGGGTCTCTTGACAATAAGCCAATCACAATGTGTCCCCTGCTGGGACCCCCAGTGATCAGCTGTAATCTGTGGGGAAACCTGTCATTAAGTGTTCAATTTCCCTGCAGCGCCACCACAGGAGAAATTAGGCATTACAGAGTGTCCATTTATATTAATGGGTTGTCTGTGTAATGCTGGACAGGACAGGTCCTCCAGAGCGAGGATGCTCTTTATAACCACTCCCCACTCTGGCCATGAGATGTGGATCCTAAACAGAGACCCCCTCCCCCCTATTAACTCAGAATTCCCTAATATGATATATGAAAATAGGTTTTCTAAACTGGACAACCCCTTTACAGTATTTTCTTCTGTTTCATGGAATATACTTTGTATTTCAATTCCTCACCATGTTAAAGATGTCTGCTTGCAAGCAGTGAATGAAAACATTCTAGTTTACATCAACAGACTAGAAACACTGTCCTGATCATGTCCAACTGACACAGGCACACGACTCATTGCAGTAGAGACCTCTGATATAGATGAACATGATCAGAACAGGTTCACGTTCACTGACAGCAAGCAGACATGTTTAAACCCAAAAGTATATTAAAATGTTCTACGGCATAAAATGATTAAGCTTTATTTACATTACCCTAAAAACCTCTTTAATTCCACATCTAAAAAGGAAATTTTCTTCATTGTATTGAATTATTTTTGAGTGGCCTTTCTCTTATACATCCAGCGCATAAACATATCACACAGATCCTAAATATAGTGTCCATAACCGGCTATGGGCCCATACTGTACGTCTGTGTGCCTTTTAAGGGTACTGACTGTTTTGTGTATAGAGTTCCTTTTCAGACCTATGTGTCTCCATGGTAACAGACTACAAACAAATTTTGTAGTCTGATCCTGCAGTCATGTAGAACTCCCTCTGACCCCTCTTTTTAACATAAAAAGAGCAGTAGTGGAATGGAAGATAGATGACATCAGAATACACATATGTTTGTAGTCTGCAACCATAGAGAAACCCCTAGGTATGCACAGGAGATGTATACACAAAACCCTAGGAGACCAAGTTGCATCTTAAAGTGACACTCCGGAGGTGCCTTCCCGTAAATTCTCACCTCATGGACATCTTACTAAAGGCCGCTACTGCAGTTTGCGTGTGCGCCCACATCCAAGGCAACAGTTGTCATGCCCGACCGTGAACCTGTATAAGGAATCACTCACCGTCTGTACGTACATGCACAGTGACTTATTCCCTATACAGGCTGCTGGACGGGTCAGGATAACTGCTTATTGGCACCTGTGCTCCCTGTTCTGATAACAACCTACAACTATTATCCTCCCATATGAATGACTTGCGATGATGTATCTATGACTTCTTCCGTGCTGCACCTGATCTCTGCACTGCTCTTCCTTTGTGAATCAGACAAACCTCTAACATCAACTTTTTACATTGCAGTTCTTGACTTTCACACCTTTGCCACATTACCAAACTCAACTCAACTCTGCTACATATATCTGACCCTCTTCTATTGCGTAGTTCTTTTGTAATAGACATTATACCTGTCCTTCAAGCTAATGCAAGGACCGCAGGCAAAAAACACAGCTTTTTTCTGCCTCCCATTCATTTCAATGGGAGGTCAGAGGCGGAAAGCGCGGTAAGAAAAGACGTGCCACTTTTTTTCCAGCAAGCGGCCAATAGCCGCCCAGGGAAAAAAAACGCCTCGGCCTCCCATTGAAATCACAGGGGGGCAATTTCAGCAGATTTTTGGCGCGAATTACAATGTGGTTTCTGCAAAATCAGTGCGGAAAAACAGTGTGAGCTGACCCTGACAGTGGGCCCCTTACCCACTGGTTTAAGCAATCGGTCTCACATCCCCGGTTATTGGAGGAGTGTGTGCGGTGCTTGAGTTTATCTCCCAATTATTTCTATGTATAGTGAGCCCTGTATAGTCCCCTAAATACTTCCTGTGTACAAGAATATAACTACTGTAATACTGCTTCCTATATACAAGAATATAACTACTATGATACTGCCTCCTATATACAAGAATATAACTACTATCATACTTCTCCCTATATACAAGAATATAACTACTATAATACTGCCCCTTTATGCAAGAATATAACTGCTCCTATATACAAGAATATAATTACTATAATACTGCCCCTATATACAAGAATATAACTACTGTAATACTGCTCCCTATATACAAGAATATAACTACTATAATACTACCCCTATATACAAGAATATAACTACTATAATACTGCCCCCTATATACAAGAATATAACTACTATAATACTGCCCCCTATGTACAAGAATATAACTACTATAATACTGCCCCTATATACAAGAATATAACTACTATAATACTGTCTGCTATGTACAAGATTATAACTACTATAATACTGCTCCTATATACAAGAATATAATTACTATAATACTGCCCCTATATACAAGAATATAACTACTGTAATACTACCCCTATATACAAGAATATAACTACTATAATACTGCCCCCTATGTACAAGAATATAACTACTATATAACTTCTCCTATATAGTACAAGAATATACCACCACCATGTCTACTGTAAGCATAAGGTTACAAACTGGAGTCGTCGAATACTACGGTCATAAAGCCGTGTGTAGAATGACAATTACACTTTTGAGAAGGTCCATTCATGTGCACTATCGCAGCTGTATTCCTGGACTTTCTCCTCTCTGCCTCCTCCAGTGTTTTCGCTCTCATTACATATCACATCCGGATAATTGCCTTTCACGTCCTTGGGTTAAGAGGATCAGACTTGAGCCGAGTTAATACACAGGTGAGCACAGATTAGAGTTTCTCTTCAAAATTGCACTAGAAAAAAAAAAGGGTCACTAAGGAGAGAAACAACAGGAAGGAATTATGATTGGTTGCCTTGGTTAGGGTCAAAATTAGGAACTTAGGGTTGCAAGAATGCAATGCCATCTGGGCCATGCAGTAGGGGGTCAATGCCAACCTTCGAGAACTTAACCAAATAGACCCTGAATCCATGAATTCTCATAACAGTGCGGCCTAAATTGAGTGATACAAGTAGAGGTAGGTTTTAAGGGTGATGTTGTTCCGTAAAGTGACCATTATTTTTGGTTCATTGCTCCTGTGTATTGCTCCTGGTCTCCACAATAGTCTCAAACCAAGATAGGGGAACCAGCCTGAGGGCCCTTCTCTACTACAACAAAGGTGGAAGAGCACAAGCGCTAGGCCTTCCAAGTTTGGTTGTGAAGAACATCACCAGAAGGCAGCTCTTATTGTGTTTCTGCTATGGGACCCATCTCATCTGAGCCTATAACTTCAAAAGTCCACATAAATTTAAATTTGGAATATTTGCTCTACTTCTGCTCCTCTAATGTTCTACAGCTTGTCAACATGTCAACCATGGGTTGAAGTGGTCACTATTTATCTTAGTGAAGACTATGAAGCTTTAAAACTGGACATACTTATTAGATAAAACTTGACGGAACATGCCAATTTTGGTGGAATCTAAATTTGTATGGGAGCCTCCCAACTGTCCCCCGACAGCGAAGAATGGGGCATGTTTGATTTCAACTTGCCCAATCCTTTGCTCCCGAGAAAGGCAACGGCTTATTCCCTCTTCCCATTGAGCTAAAAATGGGCACTATGGCCAGCTTTATGCATACGTATCATCATAGATAGATGGCAGACGCAGACAATTTCGATAGAATCAAACAAGGTCTTAGTCCACCATAAGCCCATATAGAAACCATATAGGAAGTCTGTCTACGTGGCTTGTACTAACAGGTCCTTGTGACATGGGATAGGGGTGTGTGTTGGTGTGGCCCATGGTTATTGTACTCCTGGCCAATAATAAGTATTGTGGGGCAAAATCTCAAGCAACCTTTTAAGGACAGCTATGGAAATAAGGCTCACATGTACAGGTACAAACCTGATGATGTCTCATACAGATGAGAGATAATGCATTGTCCATTATAGAAGTCCACTTTGTATATGGTCATCATACCCTGCATACTAATAACTTAGATTTTTTTTAGGAACGGTACTTCAGTCATTACATTTTTTCCCTATATTTGTTTCTTCCAGGTGGTTCTTCAAATCCTCCCTTCACCTGGCATCACCGAGATTTTTTCCACTTTGCCTGGGAGTCTACCGGAGCTAGAGAGGCTCAAAAACCGCCATGAATCTTGAGCCAGCAAAGGCAGAGATTAAATCTGCCACACGTGTGACTGGGGGACCTGCCACCCCAAGGAAAGGACCACCAAAATTCAAGCAGCGACAGACCAGACAGTTTAAAAGTAAACCCCCAAAGAAAGGAGTTCAGGGGTAAGAGAACATGGACCTAACGCCACAACTTATTGTCAACACCCACAAGGGCAGATATAGGATAGGACTATTTACTAAAGTCCAGTGTATAGGGTCATGTTCAAGAACCGCAGAGATCTTCAGACATGGGCATCAAAAATTCTTCAGGGCATTCCGACTTTTAAAGGGGAATGTAGTCTAATGATCCTTTGAAGGGGTTGTCGACTTTGGAAAATCCTTTTTTGTTAGAAGTGTACCTGATGAAAAGCAGATCACAAGGTGTCCCCTGCTGGGACCTTCAGCGATCAGCTCTTATCTGGGGAGGAATCCAGCAGCAAGTGTTTAATTTCCCTGCAGTGCCACCACAGGAGAAATTAAGCATTACATGGTTCCTATTGAGATTAATGGAGTGTTCATGTATTACATGGATCTGCCGGGTCCTCCAAAGCAAAAGACGCTCTTTCTAGTTATTATCAGCACTGGCTAATAGAAGATGGTCTTGATTGCGAGAACCCCCTCTATTAACACCGACATTCCTTAGAGGATATTTAAAGGTTTCTCTAAACTAGACACTGCTTTAAGAAATCTTTCATACTCACAATACAGGCCTCCCTCCGGGGGCGATACTGGGACAGAGTGGCAGGGGGGGGGGGGGTGTCATCAAGCCACTTTGGAGTGAATATTTATTTACAGGGATGGTGCCAGCAAACGGAAACTTTGCCCCGGGTGAAGCCTCTGCTCACTCCGAAGGTGACAGAAGTAAATTTTGTGGAGATCAGTCACATTCAGGTGACCGCTGGCAAATATTGAGGGCAGCTCTGGTAGGGGGGACAGGTAGGGGACTTCATATCTTCTTCCAGGGGTACTTTAAGGATTTTAGAACTGGAATACATCTATATGCATAGGCAGTAAAGTGATGTCCCTAATTTGGGTGTAAACACGTCCATTTTCCTTGGATCAACCCTCCTCTTATTGCTTACCTACTGTATGTTAGCAAGAAGAAGGGGCAGAGGTAGTGGAGTGGGACATGACTGCAGGATCAGACTACACAGGTTTTTTGTAGTCTGTAACCATGGAGACTCACGTCTACACAGGAGCTGTAAACACAAAACAGTAGGACATTTTTTTATATACTTTTTGCAAAGTTGCTTAATTTTTTGATGCATTGGAACAATACAAAAAGAAATTGTTCGAAAAGTGTACATACCATTTAAACTATAGGTTAACTATTCCATTCAATACAGCTTTATTTCTCCTCCCTAAAATACCTCCTTACTTCTCTGGTAGATTTGGCGACGACATCCCTGGAATGGAAGGTCTAGGAACAGGTAAAAAAAAAATCATTGCATTTTATTTATATTAATTCAAGGTGAAGGGGTTAAACACTGCCATTAAGAGAGAGGCTATGTGGTCTTCTATAAATAAAGCTTGATTATTCTAGTTCAGCAAGCAGAGATCTTGAAAATGTGGAGTTCCAAAACTTTTCATTATTTAATGGTCAAACAAATGGTCTCATCCAGGACATTCCCTTCCAGAACGGAGCTTGAGGTATTTTCCCGACAGTAGCCACTGTATGGAAAATGTATTATTACATGGCGGCCATTCATGGACCATTCGAGTTTGCGAGGGCAGAAGTTGCTCTTACAGAGGGGCTCTCGGTTCTGGCTCAAGAAAGGGTTCCCCGGCTGGGTACCCATATGGACAAGGGTTGTCCTCAGACAACCTCTTTACGCACCATCCATGTGGTCTTGATAGCCCAGTCAACCCAAAAAGATAGGCAGGTTGTCACTTTATGTAGATAGCGCTGTCTCTTGAGGTTTTTGGGTAAAGAATATCACCATGTACCAAGGGCCTACAGCTAGAGAGCAACTTCCAACATGTATTCCTATCCAAACGGAGCCTTGATGCAATGGTAGTGTTCCATAGGAACGTCTTTGAAATGCATTGGGTTGAGTGAATGGGGAGAACTCAATGCAACCACATGTTGACCTGATATTTGGCCCCACCAAATTCATCATACCCAGCAGAAGAGATTGGAGAACTGTTGAAAAAAAGTTTAGCTACTTGAAGTCTCATGAAGGTCACATCATGGGACTACAGCCATGCAATATGCTGTGGTCAGCAGGTCTGCCCATTCCATCCAACTTAATGAATCCAAATTAGGGAGCCTGAAGGTAAGGTGGCCTAGTAACACCAGACCCTCTGGACAATTTTTTTTAACGGTCGACAAGAGTTCAGCCTAATGATCAGTAAGATCAAGAAGGGGAAATTGAACGTGATGAGCACATACGTTTTAGGTTACTGTCAGACAGTACATGGGAGTCATCACTGGAGCCCGTGAGGTGAGTAAACCACTAGACACATTTACCCTTTTACTAACTAAGTCCACCAGGGAGCTGCCATTTACCCTTTCACTACCGTAGACCACCAAGGATGATAGCATGAACACTTTACTATCCTAGACCACCCGGGATTTTGGCATTAGGCCCTTCATTACTTTAGAACACAAGGCTTGTACACATTACCAATACCCTAGACCACCAGGGATCCTAACATTAACACTTTTTACTACCCTAGACCACCAAGAATGCTAGCATGAACACGTTTTACTTCCCTAGACCTCCAGGGATACTGGCATTAGGCCCTTCTTTACTTTAGTACGCCAGGCATGTACTGCTACCCTAGACCACCAACGACGCCAGCATGAACACTTTTTACTACCCTGGACCACCAGGGATGCTAGCATTAACACTTTTTACTAGCATTTGGCCCTTCATTAATTTAGAACGCCAGGCATGTAGACATTAACCACTACCCTAGACCACCAGGGCTATTACTGTAAACTTCATCACCCAGATAATATATGTTAACTAAGTCACCCTAGACCACCAGGGATATTACGAACCCCATCTCATTCCACCAGCAATATGCATACTAGTTACTTAATCCACACCCAGCTGCCAGGAAATAAAATGTATTAACCCTTAAGCTGAGCTTTAGTTGTCTTAGAAATATTCAGCTGGTATAGAGATAATCAATAAAAGCTTGTGGTGGTAGACCCTGCACCAATAAATGTAGAAGTGTGTTCTCAACTGAAGTAGAGAAGCCAAAAATTTTGTCTTGTCGGGGGGACCAGAAATTCTTTGGGGTGGCCCTGGTGGCCAGTCATCATTTAGCCAAAGTTCTTTAAGGACCCAATATAGTTTCCTATTTTTTTTCCTCACTTAATATCGATTGTTATCTCTTTTCAGACATCACCGTCATCTGCCCCTGGGAAGCCTTCAACCACTTGGAGCTGCACGAACTGGCCCAGTATGGCATCATCTAGAACCCCAGATGCCCCTGTTGCTCAAGCCTGTTTTTTTATTTGCTGGCTGGTCGGTACAGGGAGATGTAGTGTGTGTAGGAATCGGTACAGGACGAGGTCGCCCAACTCTGCTCCTCTGAGTTCTCGATGCTGAACTGCCGGCTTTCTCCCCTGGAAAAAAACAAAAACTTTAACACACTGCAACTGCCCCATCCAATAGAGATCTCGGTGATTTCCGCCATGTTGTACAATACATCCCAGGCATCCTGGGAGAATAATCACATAAATCTCCATCCATCAACTTTCATGAGATTTTCACCCTCTTTGTCCACATCGATGTTTCCCTTTTTGCCAATGTTTTTGTTATTTTTTATTTCTCCAGTTGCCCCCAAATTCCTAAAAAAACAGATAGTACAACTGCTACCTGTCCTAGTGTCAGAGCAGTGCGATAGCTACAACATACATTGTCTGGGATTAAATTATATTTTCTCCTCCTAACTTTTTGTCATATCTGTCCTCTTTGCTTTCCATTATGGGTCAGTCACCTTTGGAACATGCCCTTGAGGACAGAGCCCATTGGATGGGTTTGTACCATATAACATCCCTCTTCATATTTCAACTTTTTCATTAAAATTTCCATAGGTTTCGGGAGTCGTAAATATTTCTACCTTCCAAACGTCGGATTACTGAAGCAGGAAAATGTCCCTACTACTGTCTGCAGTAGGAGGCCGGACCAGGATAGCCCCGGCCTTTAGCTAAGGCCCACCCACTATCAATACTTAAAGGGCTTGCACAGAATTAAGGAAAAACAGCGCCACACCTGTCCATGGGTTGTATCTGGTATAGCAGCTCAGCTCGTTTGAAGCGAACAGGGCTGATTTGCAATACCACACACAACCTGTGGACAGTTGTGGTGCTGTTTTAAAAAAACAAAAACAAAACAGCCATGTTTTTCTAATTCTGTACAACCTATTTAACCAAAATGGAGGAAAAACAGTGCCACACTTGTCCATGGGCAATACCATCACCATTTTGTCTTACAGCTCAGCTTTATCACTTAAATGGGGCTAAGCTGCAATACCACATACAGCCCATGGACAAGTGTGGCGCTGTTTCTGGAATAAAAAAAAAAAAGTAGAGCAATATAATTGGAGTCACAGTCATTTCGCCAACAGCACTTTCATAGTTGAAGAACTTATTTGGATGGCTGCCTAGGAATAGGCTTTTCCCGCAGTAGGTGACATGGTCAAGTCTTCTGCTCCTGTGGAGATCTGGTGGCGTCACTCATGGAGCAGGAGGGATGGGGTCACCTGCAATTTGACGCATGCTGTATGTCACTGGTACAACATGGGTTGTCCTGTTTTTTTTTGGTCAATATTAAAAACTCACTATTTTGAGGAGAAAAAGGTGGGGACAATAGTGGTTGACATGGTCGACCTCCCATAAAGAAACTAATGGGTTACTGCTCTTAAAATGTGCCCATAGAGAGTATACAGGACTCGGCCAAACCCACGATTTCCGTGGAATTAGTCAACGATCTATGTGGATGGGGTCAACCTGACTCTCCCAACGGCAGATGTTGGAGGAAAGAAGGATCAGGCACATCATGTCTCTCGGCTCCCACATATACGTGCTCGGTCAGCTCAGTCAAGGGTGCGTGTTTATTTTAATGGGGACTGAGGACTAAACCGCTGGCAGACCCCCTCAAGCAGCAGCTTCTTCCCCTCTCCCTATTAAAATAAACATGTGCACATTGCTGAGCTAACCGAGCACTCCTATGGGGGAGTCGGGAGAAATGACATGTCGGCCGAATGCTCGTTTGGCTGACAGCTATTTCGGTGCATGACCACCCCGATTAGCAAAATTGAGTAATTCTTATTTGCATATTTTCTATTTCAATTCCTACTGATTGAGCAATTCTACCTCGCGTGATATTAATTCTATGCTCAGACCACGGCGGCAATAAGATGTCTCCCCACTTCAGCTCCTCTTCCCCTCTCACAGCATTCAGTCTCAGAGAGAGCAAGAGAACTGCAGCTTCATCTCCCTCCTCCCCATCTCATATTTCTTGTATTACTCTAGCCCAGGGGTCTCAAACTCGGTCAGGTAAGTGGGCCACTCATTGAAAAACCGTGAAGTTGACGGGCCGCATTACTTTCAAATTTGTTACAATACAAAATTATTTGTTAATCAATTAGTTATTTGAACTACTAGAATACTACTAAATTACTATAAAAGTCTGACTGTCCGAATGTCCACATTGACTTGCATAGGTCCGTGTGACGTGCGTTATTTTCACGCGCGTAACACGGACGTGAAATACGCACGTGTGAATTAGGCCTGACACTACTACGACAATACGACATTACTACAACACTACTATAATATTACATTACTATAACAATGCTGCATTATTATAAGGGTATGTGCACACGTAGTGACCAAAAACGTCTTTAAATCCAGAGCTGTTTTCAAGGGAAAACAGACCCTGCTTTTCAGACGTTTTTTGACCAACTCGCATTTTTCGCTGCGTTTTTCGCGCCGTTTTTTACGTCCGTTTTTGGAGCTGTTTTCATTGGAGTCTGAGAAAACAGCTCCGAAAACGTCCAAAGAAGTGTCCTGCACTTCTTTTGACGAGGCTGTATTTTTAAGAGTCGTCGTTTGACAGCTGTCAAACGACGACGCGTAAATTACAGGTCGTCTGCACAGTACGTCGGCAAACCCATTCAAATGAATGGGCAGATGTTTGCCGACGTATTGTAGCCCTATTTTCAGACGTAAAACGAGGCATAATACGCCTCGTTTACGTCTGAAAATAGGTCGTGTGAACCCAGCCTAACACTACTACATTACTAGAACACTACATTACTATAAGAATACATTACTACATCACTAGAACACTACTATAATTTGGTTTAAACTTTCATTAAATTTGCGAGTTTTCTTCACGTGCTTATTAAAATTTTCAAGTTTAAGTGTCGCTAAATGCAGTCCGGTGGCTCAGTTGGCAGATGCAATAACGTAAAGATTGAGCAGCCCCTTTTTGGATAGTGCCACAGTACCCTCTGTAGATCATGCCACACACACACGCACGTAGATAATGTCACACTTCCGCCCCCTAGATAATGCCACGATGCCCTCTGTAGATAATACCACAGTTCCCTCTATAGATAATGCAACCCCCCGTAGAAAGTGCCCCAGTTCCCTCTATGGAAAAAGTCACAGTGCCCTCTGTAGATAATGACACTGTAGATAGTGCCACACAGTAGATAGCTCCATTGGGGCTACCTCTAGGAGTGGAATCCCAAGCCAGAGAGTTGCCGACACTTTAGCTGGGGATTCCTCTGCTGGAGGAGCCCTTGTCACGGTCCATAGACAGTGATGCCAGGGGATTCTCCTGGACCAGAATGTGATGTCCAGGGCAACACCATAGCCGGAGTCCCAGGCAGAGTGCTACTAGCCTGGGACTCCAGCTCTGCTCCTAACATCACTGTCCACATATGGACAGTGATGTCAAGGGCTTCCCCAGAACCGGAGTCCCGGAGCAGAGCCGCTTCTAGCTCTGACGCTCCTCCTTCGGCTGGCTCTCTCCTCTCCCGAGGGAGCTACGGTGCCCGGCGGGCCGCATATAACAGCCTCAGGGGCCGCGTGTTTGAGACCCTTGCTCTAGATCAGGGGTCTCAAACACGGCCAGGTAAGTGGGCCACATATAGAAAAAATGTGAAGTTGACGGGCCGCATTACTTTCAAATTTGATATATTACAAAATTATTGTTAATCAATTCGTTATTAGAACTACTATAACACTATATTACTATAATACTACATTACTATAATAATAGCGCTAGGTTTAAACTTACCGGAAATTTGCGAGATTTCTCCACGTGCTTATTTCAACAATCCAGTTTTACAGTTTAAGTGTCGCTAAATGCAGTCCGGCGGCTCAGTTGGCAGCGTTTGGCAGACACACAAATTTCAAAATTAGGCAGTCCCTTTTTAGATCATGCCACAGTGCCCTCTGTAGATGCTGCCACACACACCCCTTGTAGATAGTGCCACAGACACCACCAGTAGATAGCTCCATTGGGGCTCCCTCTGGCTGGGGATTCCACTCCTAGAGCGTTGCCAACGCTTTGGCCAGGGATTCCTCTGCTGGAGGAGCCCCTGATGTCACTGTTCATACACAGTGACGTCATGGGATCCTCCTGGACCGGAATGTGATGTCAGGGGCAACCACAGAGCCGGTGTCCCAGAGCGGAGCACTAGTATAGGCTCTGCTCCTGAACTCTGGGGAAGCAACTGACATCAGTGTATATGGACAGTGATGTCAGGGGCTTGCCCAGAGCTGGAGTCCCGGAGCAGAACCGCTTCTGGCACCCTGCCTGGGATTCCAGCTCTGCTCCTGACCACTGTTCATATATGGACAGAGATGTCAGGGGCAACCCCAGCTACTAGCGCTCCTACTGTGCTCCTGACATCACTGTCTAGCTCTGGGGAAGCCCTAGACATCGCTGCCCACATGTGGACAGCGATGTCAGGGGATTCCAGAGTCCCGGAGCAGAGTCTGTGCTAGCACTCTGCCCGAGACTCCGCTCTGGGGAAGACCCTGACAAACCTGTTCATATATGGACAGCGATGTCAGGGAATTCCACAGGGTTCTGGAGCAGAGCCTATACTAGCGCTCTGCGGGAAGACCCTGACAAAACTGTCCATATATGAACAGGTTTGTCAGGGTCTTCCCCAGCAATCCCGGAGCAGAACCTATGCAAACGCTCTGGTTGGAACTCCGCTCTGGGGAAGACCCTGACATCGTGTGTCCATTCATGGACAACGATGTCAGGGATTTCACAGAGTACCGGAGCAGAGCCGATACTAGCGGCTCGGTGTCCCACGGGCCGCAGATGACAGCCTCAGGGGCCGCATGCGGCCCGCGGTCCTCGTGCTTGAGACCCCGGCTCTAGATGAATACTTTGGGGACTGAAGAGGTTTCTGAATTATTCCCTGTTAGCAGGGAAAAGGGGACACATGAACATAAAAAAATAAAAAATAAAGTTATAAACAATACATGCATTTTAAATTCTGTTCTTCACAATATCTTTTTTCTAGTGATACATTTCTTGGCTGTATTAATCCGGTGTCTTTAGTCTAGATCCATAAACCCTTAGCTGCCTGCTGATATAATCTTGTACATATTCCCCTGTCCTTGCTACGGTCTGTATAAATCACCCGTAATCTGCTCATCTAATCCGAACTACACAACTGTTCTATAAGATAAAGGATCACGTGTTGGCTTTGTATTATCCACAAAAATTCTCCAAGAAGAAAAAACAAAACAAAAAAAAATTAAGACCCAAAAAACTGGGCACGTCAGATTTTCCTCTACATATTCTCAATGCATCTACAGAGTTGAATCAAGGCAATGTATTTATACTATATGTATATAAGTTCAGATAGCGCCAGATACGGGTGGAAAAGGGGTTTTTGCACGGATAGGGGCCGAACCCGAAGATGAGTAAATAAAGAGTATCCGGCACACCAATTTGAGAAAAAGGTAATTTTTATTTTGTTTTTTTAATGCCAGTGGCGGAGTGCGACGTTTCGGTCAAGGCGACCTTCTTCAGGCACTGAGCCGTGCTGGTTCGACTGCATATACGAGCGCTTAGTCAAAATAATAGCGGCTGGCTACTATGTAACGGAGCTCCATTACAAAGCGGCCAGCCGCTATTATTTTGACTAAGCGCTCGTATATGCAGTCTAACCAGCACGGCTCAGTGCCTGAAGAAGGTCGCCTTGACCGAAACGTCGCACTCCGCCACTGGCATTAAAAAAACAAAATAAAAATTACCTTTTTCTCAAATTGGTGTGCCGGATACTCTTTACTTACGTATTTATACTATAGGCGGTCATATATAATAGGATCTTGGGTTACGCATGGGTGGGAGGTGGAGCAGCCTGGAAAACATGCCAAACTTTTAGAGGGAAATGCCAATGTCCCTCAACCAATGGGGTTGTGGCCGCGTCATAAGTTGACCTCTGGTGAACCTATAAGCGCATATTAGGGAATTCCATCGCTAGCATTTCCCATATATCTATAGAAGTTGGTTCTTTCAGGAGGGTCATGTAAGAGGAATTCATGCCATCATTTAGGACTGGTCTGTCAAGTAGCACTGTGTATTGCCAATCTTGCTACCAAGGTGGTTTTCGTCCCTGGTTCAACTGAAGAAATGCTGTTCCTCTACCTCAAAATTAAAAAGGGAGCTGGAAAGCCTATGAGCCCGTACACGATACATTTATTTCCGGAAAAAGCCGAACAGAAACTAAGCAGCTGAGCGCTCACACGAACGCTTCAGCTACTTCGTTCTAGCGATTAGTGGGGGTCTCCGTGCTCGGACCCCCACCAATACAAACTTCTGACATGTCACTATGATATGTCAGAAGTTTGTCGAACATTTAGCTGCACTTTAAGGCCCTGTTCACACTGAGTTTTTTGCAGGCGGAAAAATCTGCCGGATTTTGATTTGCCGGCAGGGCATATGCCGCGTTGATCTCAATGGGAGGTCAGAGACGGAAACTTTGAAGACAGAGCAGGTCACTTCTTTTTACCGCTCGCGGGAAAAGAACACCTCCCTTTGAAATCAATGAGAGGCGATTTCAGGCATTTTCTGGTGCCGTTTCTGACGCGGTTTCCACATCAAAATACTCTGTATAAACTAGCCCTAAGGGTGCCTTACTAAATCGGTTTCTATTTCTTTCAATAGAGATGTACCACACCTAGGTGACCACCTCACCTTAGCCTACTCATTTTCAGTTGGGGTCTCCACAGCTGGACACTCAATAATCTGTCATAGAAGCGGTTTCTGGTAAAAAAACAAAAACAAAACCACCCTTTAAGTCGATGAGATGACATGTTTTGGCCCATATTGGTATCAGAAGTGTATAAGGGTACATACACAAGCATAGGGTCACCAAATGTAAGCCAGGGTATTACCACCAGGAGCTTCTAGGAGGTCCACCATCTGACCATCTGTAGGGGCCTACTTACACGGAGCTTCATGGGTGATCTTTTCACTACTGGGGAGAAACCTGGATGAGGAGCAAAGATGCAGCGGATAAAAGGAACACAAAACAGGGAGGTGAAAAAACCATGACATAGTGAGGACCATAAATTGTAACCAATGATGGTGGTTTTGGCAGAGTAGGGCCAAATTCCTAGTCTTTCAATGGAGACCTATGATTACAGCCCCGGTGGACCATTAAGGGGTTGTCCAGCTTGGAGAACCCAGAATAGAGGGGGGGGGGTGTCCTCTGCTCAGTATCCTCAAATCTTGGCCAGAATAGAGAGTGGTTACAAAGGGCGTCTCTCGCTCTAGAGGACCTGTCCTGTATTACACAGACAACCAATTAATATGAATGAGCACTGTGTAATGCTTAGTTTCCCCTGTGGTGGTGCTGCAGGGAAATTCAACACTTACTGCCAGGATTCCCAACAGAATATAGTTGATTGCCGAAGGCGCCAGCAGTCAGACACTGTATGATCACCTTACTGTCAAGGGACCTTCTAACAAGTGGTAACAGAGAAACTCTTTAATGATCCTTGGTGAATGTTTGAGGTTCCATATGGTGGAAAGTCGTTTCTTTTTAATGATAAAAGTAAAAGCCATTTTTTTAGTTCTGAAAGAACCAGAATCTACGAAACCACGTGACACTTTTCCAGTTCTCAAAAGCACCACTAGACTTACACATTCTTGTGTTTTGAAGGTCAACACCGTAACACAAGATGGTCTTCTCCCATTTAGGTCCATGGTTACTGTGAATAGGTGAAACACGTATATGGAGAGGACATTTGATACACCATAGTTTTATTGATTTGTACCGTTGTAGTCCGTTGTTTAGCCTTCAGAAAGAGTTACCATTTCTGGAGGTCCCTCTACTCAACATCATACTTCATGAGGTCTAGTTTTTCCTACAATATCCCATTCAATGGTTGTTTGTAAAGAGCCTAGAAAGTTTGACACTGTCAAATCTGGACACGGAGCTTTTTAGAACCCACAACCATGTTGAAAGCTGTTCCTAAGAGTCAGGACTGGTGTCTCTTAAGATGGGTTGGGTACCCAACTCCTGGAGAATGAGGAGGTCCATTGAAGAGTTGGCCACTCGTACAGTGTTCTCCATTAAAATGACTGTAGTCATAGTAGGCTTCCATTTCAATCAGAGAGGAACCACACTTAGGTGACCACGTCTCCGGGGCCTGCTCATTATCAAGATCAGAGCGGAGTCTCCATAACCTTTATGGTGTATTGAGCTGATAGGACATAACAGTTCATCATAAAGCTCACCTGCTTTGCACCCGTTTAGGACATCACCTTCGATAGTAGTTGTAACCATAACATAACCACCCGTCACCGGTAGGGATCACTCGTATACCATTCTAAAGATTAACAGAGACTTTAATAAAGAGATTTTACCACCTTGATTTCTCTTATTACTCTTTGGGCACAAACAATACAAACAAATTCTATGGCAGTCACCAAAAGGTAACCAGCAGTGATATCCCAAGTTCTGCGATTGACCAAAAGCACAAGCTGAGGAACACATCCTCCCAGGTAGATCAGGCTGCCAGCCATGGCCTCACCCATATCAAGGGCTCCAAATCCGCATTGAGAATTGGGTACAGTACCATTCTGAAGTGGGTCGATGCAGCAGGAATAAGGGACACCACATGAGTTGACTCCAGGAGAACTGCAGTTAAAATACCTGTGGAAGTAGAGACTCATTAGGTTCAAGGTCAGTATGAATAGTTTGTGGTCCCACACCCCAGAAGACCTTCTGGAAATGACAAAGCCACCACAGCGGTCAGTTCCCAACCTCTACTACTTAATCTGTGATGTCCGTATGCCAAAATAGGGCATGTGGGCAAAGGCTGTCTACACGACAACCCAGCTGATCATAGACTTTATAGGTTTACTCGTAAATAACATTTTATAAGGTATACAGTGGTGTAACTACCGCTTTAGCAGCCGTGGCGGCTGCTATGGGGCCCGTAGCATGAGGGGGCCCGTGCCACCCGCCGGCATGGCCCCTCCCCCCATGTCCGGAGGCTCCGCTAGCAGCTGCCACAGCGCGACGCCACTGAAGGGGTTGTTCCTACAAAACACATGCATCCCCTATCCACAGGAGAGGGGACACATGTGTGATCGCTGGGACGCCCAGCGATAAGGAGAACGGGGGAGCGAAAGTCCCCCGAAGTTCTCCATGACAAACCTTGGACTTCTGGGGTCTGTCTGCGGCTCCATAGAAATGAATTGTGCACATGCGTGACCAGCGCTCCTTTCATTTTTATTGAACTGCGCAGACGCCGGAAGTCCGAGGTTTGTGATGGAGAACTTCGGGGGACTTTCGGTCCCCCGTTCTCCTTATTGCTGCCAGCGATCACACATGTATCCCTTATCCTGTGGATAGGGGATGCATGTCTTTTGTAGGGCAAACTATAGGCAGTTACGCCCCTGAATGTATATGTAGGTGCAATCTACTTAAATACACTACATTACTGATTCGGAGTTACAGCTTGTATTATACTCCAGAGCTGCACTCACTATTCTGCTGGTGGAGTCACAGTGTACATACATTACTTATACTGTACTGATTCGGAGTTACATCTTTTATTATATACTCTAGAGCATTCGCAGTTCTGCTCATTGCCATTAGAAACCGTCAATAAGCTTGTCGACAGATACTCCCCTAACAGTTTAGCTGAGATTTTTTTTTCCCTACATCAGATAACTATAACTGCACATATCTTGTAGTAAAGATTAATTCCCACAATGTAAATCACCAGAACAAGCTCTGTGCAGACACTAAAAAAGCAAGGGATGCAGAGAGATTTTTGCTCTGAAGCCTTTAGAATTCTAAATGCAGCTCTGGACTAGGATACAGGCTGTAACTCAGGATCAGCCCTAGATCAAATAAATAAATGGAAGCTCCTCAGATATAATTCGGCAGAATACGTACAGATTTGTAGACCAGTCTTGGTAGGACTGCACTCCACAACACTCCATGCCAAGTTGAATCTCATCCAGTATAAACTTAAGGTCGGCATCGTCTTGGTATCTGCTCACGGCTACCAGCATGGTCGTCTTCACTGAATCCTGAATTTGTTTATGAAAACAAAGGACCACCAGGGCCACCACACATTGTGACACCAACAGCACAGAAATCCCAGCAAAGAAAAGTCGGAGGAGACAAAGGTTCTCTCTGATGAACCCAACGCATCCCGAGGACGTCAAGACGCACACCACCAGGCCCACCAGAACAAATAGAAGCATGGGGTCGGTGCCCAAATTTCCAATCTTTTCTCCCATCAAGGACTGTTTGTCGGCAAGACCCCAAAAGCCAATGCAGAGCAGGCCGAAGCCCAATGTGAAGAAGATAAAGTTGAAGAAGAACATGAGATATTTGATGGACGGTATGAGGGGATCAGGGCGATGGCCTCGAGGTGGTGGCCAGTTATTTGGAGTGACGGAGGTGGTCGAGCGGTCCACTTCAGCACCACTGCTGTGGGAGTAGTATAGGAAGTCATCGGATTCTAGGCCGTATTTCGTATTCGGGTTGACAGCCCCCTGCGGAAAGAGATTTCACAATTTTGAAATTACATATAGGAAATGGAAATTTTCTTCATTACGAACCTTTGAGAGGAAAAGAGGAGCGTCAAATAGTGCCCACCCTACAATATTGCCAGTCAAGTCATTGCCCCACCCCGTGACCTTACTATCCATAGTCATGGCCCCCACTGGTGACATTGCCAGCAAGTCATTCCCTCCCTGCAGGATAGTCCCTCCACCATAATATTGCCCGCCATAATCAGTGCCCTCTATAGCAAGCCAGATCAGTGCCCCCCTTAAAATTGCAGCTACATTCTATTAGTGTAGCAGGATCCTGCACAATAAGCGTCCCTGCGCAGTAAGCGGTGGCACCGTAGGCGGGTGATGTCTTTTTTTATGGTCATCCACACCAGAAAGCCCAGCCCTGCATGGATCACAACCGAAGACGCTGTGCGAGAAAAACCGCCAACCTCGACACATCACTTCCTTCATGGGCAACGCAATGCCGAAAGTAGGAGTTGGTCATAATAATGTGAATATAGTATTTTGAAAATAAATAAAAAAAATTTTAGCAATCAATTACCGATCACACGGATTGTAAGGAATGTTTACCTTGGGTAACAAGATCCTCGATTCCTCACGTTCCTCCGGGCTTTTCCACCGCACGGAAAGAGGACACAGTCTCTGAAAAAGGCGGTGAATTTTGGTGCCCATTTTCACATGCATTCAATTCTGAACCGGGCAAATATGAACTGAAGATTATCCCATCCCCCGGCAAGTTAATCAGGAGACTGGAGGTCAGCCTCTTATCATGTGAGGCACCATGTCTCCTGGTGCGGCTCATTTACCCTCCTTTATTTAACCCCCTCTATCCTGGGGAAATCAGAGTTTAATAATAGGCAATGATGACTAGAACATAGGCGGCATGGGTGGGCACACTCAGTGTTTAGGGCTACATAGACATAAGATTGTCGGCAGATCCCCATTCGGTCGGATCTGTCAATATACATCTAAGGTCAATGATCACCTTAAGGCCAGGTTCACACACACACACACAGTTTTTAGTGCAGTTTTTGGCTCGGTTTTTTGAGCCGATGACAGAAGTATGTAATTCTTTTAAACTTTCCATTAATTTTGTGTCGAATCCTGGCTTTGTCAAAAGAAAAAGAAAACGCAGCCGAAATCTGCATTAAAACTGCGCGCGTGACACTGGCCTAAGTGTATATTCACACTGTGCATTTTTTTGGTGCAGTTTTTGAACCCACAACCAGGGATGAATTGAAAAGGGAGGTGAAGTTTATAGAAAAGATTTGACTTTTTTTTTAAAATCCACTCCTGGTTGTGGCTTCAAAAACGGCACTAAAAAACCTGCACTGTGTGAATATACCTTTAGGGTTAGTATACACGGCGGATTTTGCGTGGCAGGTCCCGCTGCAAAATCTGCTGCAGAATTATTCCTGCTGTCGGCAGGAGGATTCTTTTACCCGCTAGCTGAAAAAAATCAACTAGCGGGTAAAAAGAAGCGTCCGACTCCAATTGAAATGAATGTCAGACTGAGTTTTGCAGCGGAATCTGTGGCATGTTCCGCAAAAAATCTGCCATGTGAACAGGGTCTTAGGCTGAAATCACACATGCAGTTTTTGGATACAAAAGGAAGATGTATTGGATTTTCCGCTATCATTCTCTTTGCTTTTGTGTCCCCTCCTGGCTTTGGCTTAAAAAAACGGCATCAAAAACTGCATGTGTGAATTCAGCCTTGTTCGCACGTGTGGATTTGGTATGGGGGCTCTGTGACTTTCAGTGGTATGGGGACATTTTAGCTGGCACTATCTATTATAATGGAAATATTTGGCGCTGTTATGGGGGCACTGTGGTTGGCAATGTTAAGGGGCAGGCTTTGATTTCTATGGTTGTTATTGTGGCCTTAGATAGGAGGTCTGGAGGAGGACATTAGGTACTTTGTTGTGTGGGGTGACAGTGGGCATCTTCTCAGGGTGTAGTGTCGGGTTCCTTATCAGTGTCCCGCGAGTACAGTATTAGCTGAAGTCTCGTCATGTTATACACACTGAGGCCTGAAGGTGGCGCGCTTCCTGCCAGGCCGGAACGTTCGGTGCCGGAACCTTGGTGTCTGGGATTACACCGGGGGAAGCTTATTGAAGTGACAGTGCGCAGGACCGGCCGGTTGAAGACGTTAGAGGCCGGGAATCCCCGGAGGTAACTGCGGTGTGAGGTGAAGGAGGAGACCGTGGAGAAGCAGACATGGCGGAGAGTATAGTAAGTATATGAGGAGGGGGCGGCGGTGTGCGGGGAGCAGTCAGTAGGCCCGGCAATAGTGTCAGGCTGGAGCCGCTGTGTCATGTCATGTGTGTCATCAGCCATATACATACATAATATATACATACATAATATATACATATATACACACACTACATCACCCATATACATAATATATACATACACTACATCACCCATATACATAATATATACACTACATCACCCATATACATAATATAGACATACACATCACCTATATACATAATATATACATACACTACATCGCCTATATACATACATAATATATACATCTATACACACACTACATCACCCATATACATAATATATACATACACTACATCACTCATATACATAATATATACATACACTACATCACCCATATACATACACTACATCACCCATATACATAATATATACATACACTACATCACCCATATACATAATATAGACATACACTACATCACCCATATACGTACATAATATATACATACACTACATCACCCATATACATAATATATACATACACTACATAACCCATATACATAATATATACATACACTACATCACCCATATACATAATATATACATACACTACATCACCCAGATACATACACTACATCACCCATATACATAATATATACATACACTACATCACTCATATACATAATATATACATACACTACATCACCCAGATACATACACTACATCACCCATATACATAATATATACATACACTACATCACCCATATACATAATATATACATACACTACATCACCCAGATACATACACTAAATCACCCATATACATAATATATACATACACTACATCACCCATATACATAATATATACATACACTACATCACCCATATACATAATATATACATACACTACATCACCCAGATACATACACTACATCACCCATATACATAATATATACGTACACTACATCACCCATATACATAATATATACATACACTACATCACCCATATACATAATATATACATACACTACATCACCCAGATACATACACTACATCACCCATATACATAATATATACGTACACTACATCACCCATATACATAATATATACATACACTACATCACTCATATACATACACTACATCACCCATATACATACATAATATATACATACACTACATCACCCATATACATAATATATACATACACTACATCACCCATATACATAATATATACATACACTACATCACCCAGATACATACACTACATCACCCATATACATAATATATACATACACTACATCACCCATATACATAATATATACATACACTACATCACCCATATACGTACATAATATATACATACACTACATCACCCATATACATAATATATACATACACTACATCACCCATATACATAATATATACATACACTACATCACTCATATACATAATATATACATACACTACATCACCCATATACATACATAATATATACATACACTACATCACCCATATACATAATATATACATACACTACATCACCCATATACATAATATATACATACACTACATCACCCATATACATAATATAGACATACACTACATCACCCATATACGTACATAATATATACATACACTACATCACCCATATACATAATATATACATACACTACATCACCCATATACATAATATATACATACACTACATCACTCATATACATACACTACATCACCCATATACATACACTACATCACTCATATACATAATATATACATACACTACATCACCCATATACATACATAATATATACATACACTACATCACCCATATACATAATATATACATACACTACATCACCCAGATACATACACTAAATCACCCATATACATAATATATACATACACTACATCACCCATATACATAATATATACATACACTACATCACCCATATACATAATATATACATACACTACATCACCCAGATACATACACTACATCACCCATATACATAATATATACGTACACTACATCACCCATATACATAATATATACATACACTACATCACTCATATACATACACTACATCACCCATATACATACATAATATATACATACACTACATCACCCATATACATAATATATACATACACTACATCACCCATATACATAATATATACATACACTACATCACCCAGATACATACACTACATCACCCATATACATAATATATACATACACTACATCACCCATATACATAATATATACATACACTACATCACCCATATACATAATATATACACTACATCACACATATACATAATATATACATACACTACATCACTCATATACATAATATATACATACACTACATCACCCATATACATAATATATACATACACTACATCACCCATATACATAATATATACATACACTACATCACCCATATACATAATATATACATACACTACATCACCCATATACATAATATATACATACACTACATCACCCAGATACATACACTACATCACCCATATACAAATATATACATATACTACATCACCCATATACATAATATATACATACACTACATCACTCATATACATACACTACATCACCCATATACATAATATATACATACACTACATCACCCATATACATAATATAGACATACACTACATCACCCATATACATACACTACATCACCCATATACATACATAATATATACATACACTACATCACCCATATACATAATATATACATACACTACATCACCCAGATACATACACTACATCACCCATATACATAATATATACATACACTACATCACCCATATACATAATATATACATACACTACATCACCCATATACATAATATATACATACACTACATCACCCATATACATAATATATACATACACTACATCACCCATATACATAATATATACATACACTACATCACCCATATACATAATATATACATACACTACATCACCCATATACATAATATATACATACACTACATCACCCATATACATACATAATATATACATACACTACATCACCCATATACATAATATATACATACACTACATCACCCATATACATAATATATACATACACTACATCACCCAGATACATACACTACATCACCCATATACATAATATATACATACACTACATCACCCATATACATAATATATACATACACTACATCACCCATATACATACATAATATATACATACACTACATCACCCATATACATAATATATACATACACTACATCACCCATATACATAATATATACATACACTACATCACCCATATACATACACTACATCACCCATATACATAATATATACATACACTACATCACCTATATACATAATATATACATACACTACATCACTCATATACATACACTACATCACCCATATACATACATAATATATACATACACTACATCACCCAGATACATACACTACATCACTCGTATACATAATATATACATACACTACATCACCCATATACATACATAATATATACATACACTACATCACCCATATACATAATATATACATACACTACATCACCCATATACATACATAATATATACATACACTACATCACCCATATACATAATATATACATACACTACATCACCCATATACATAATATATACATACACTACATCACCCAGATACATACACTACATCACCCATATACATAATATATACATACACTACATCACCCATATACATAATATATACATACACTACATCACCCAGATACATACACTACATCACCCATATACATAATATATACATACACTACATCACTCATATACATAATATATACATACACTACATCACCCATATACATACATAATATATACATACACTACATCACCCATATACATAATATATACATACACTACATCACCCATATACATAATATATACATACACTACATCACCCAGATACATACACTACATCACCCATATACATAATATATACATACACTACATCACCCATATACATAATATATACATACACTACATCACCCATATACATAATATATACATACACTACATCACCCATATACATAATATATACATACACTACATCACCCATATACATACATAATATATACATACACTACATCACCCATATACATACATAATATATACATACACTACATCACCCATATACATAATATATACATACACTACATCACCCATATACATAATATATACATACACTACATCACCCAGATACATACACTACATCACCCATATACATAATATATACATACACTACATCACCCATATACATAATATATACATACACTACATCACCCATATACATACATAATATATACATACACTACATCACCCATATACATAATATATACATACACTACATCACCCATATACATAATATATACATACAGTGGCGTAACTACCGCCGTAGCAGCAGTAGCGGCTGCTACGGGGCCCGCGGCATGAGGGGGCCCGTGTCGCCCGCCGGCACGGACCCCCACCATGGCCCGAGGCTCCGCTAGCAGCCGCTATGGCTGCTACAGCGGGACGCCACTGAACAGTACGGCAGAGCAGGGAGGTATCTCCCTGCTCTGCCATTAAGCAAAAGACATGTATCCCCTATCCACAGGATAGGGGATACATGTATGATCATTGGCAGCGATAGGGAGAACGGGGGACTGAAAGTCCCCTGAAGTTCTCCATCACAAACCTCGGACATCCGGGGTCTGTGTGCATGCGTGCGCTTGTGCGCATGCGTGACCAGCGCTCCATTCATTTCTACAGAGCTGCGCAGACGCCGGAAGTCAGAGGTTAGTCATGGAGAACTTCAGGGGGACTTTCGGTCCCCCGTTCTCCCTATCGCTGCCAGCGATCACACATGTATCCCCTATCCTGTGAATATCCTGTGGATAGGGGATACATGTCTTTTATTAGGACACACTGTAGGTCGCATTTTTTTTGGAGGGGGGATGCTGTATGGCGTTCCCTACAGGGGGGGGGGGGCTGTATGGCGTTCCCTACAGGGGGGGGACACTGTATGGCGTTCCCTACAGGGGGGGGGACACTGTATGGCGTTCCCTACAGGGGGGACGACGCTGTATGGCGTTCCCTACAGGGGGGGGCTTTATGGCGTTCCCTACAGGGGGGGCTGTATGGCGTTCCCTACAGGGGGGGGGGCTGTATGGCGTTCCCTACGGGGGGGGGCTGTATGGCGTTCCCTACAGGGGGGGGCTGTATGGCGTTCCCTACAGGGGGGTCTGTATGGCGTTCCCTACAGGGGGGGCTGTATGGCGTTCTCTACAGACCCCCCTGTAGGGAACGCCATACAGACTCCCTGTAGGTAACGCCAGACAGCCCCCTCTGTAGGGAACGACATACAGCCCCCCCCGTAGATAACGCCATACAGTCCCCCCTCTAGATAACGCCATACAGCCCCCTCTGTAGATAGCGCCATACAGTTCCCCCTGTAGATAGCGCCTTTCAGTCCCCCTGTAGATAGCGCCATACAGCCCCCCTGTAGATAGCGCCATACAGCCCCCCCTGTAGATAATGCCATACAGCCCCCCCCCCTGTAGGGAACGCCATACAGCCCCCCCTGTAGGGAACGCCATACAGTCCCCCCTGTAGGGAACGCCATACAGTCCCCCCGTAGATAACGCCATACAGTCCCCCCGTAGATAACGCCATACAGTCCCCCCGTAGATAACGCCATACAGTCCCCCCGTAGATAACGCCATACAGTCCCCCCATAGATAACGCCATACAGTCCCCCCATAGATAACGCCATACAGTCCCCCCGTAGATAACGCCATACAGTCCCCCCGTAGATAACGCCATACAGTCCCCCCGTAGATAACGCCATACAGTCCCCCCGTAGATAACGCCATACAGTCCCCCCGTAGATAACCCCATACAGTCCCCCCGTAGATAACCCCATACAGTCCCCCCGTAGATAACGCCATACAGTCCCCCCGTAGATAACGCCATACAGTCCCCCCGTAGATAACGCCATACAGTCCCCCCGTAGATAACGCCATACAGTCCCCCCGTAGATAACGCCATACAGTCCCCCCGTAGATAACGCCATACAGCCCCCTCTGTAGATATCTACAAAGGGCTGTATGGCGTTATCTACAGGGGGGCTGTATGGCGTTATCTACAGGGGGGCTGTATGGCGTTATCTACAGGGGGGCTGTATGGCGTTATCTACAGGGGGGCTGAATGGCGTTATCTACAGGGGGGCTGTATGGCGTTATCTACAGGGGGGCTGTATGGCGTTATCTACAGGGGGGTTGTATGGCGTTATCTACAGGGGGCTGTATGGCGTTATCTACAGGGGGGCTGTATGGCGTTATCTACAGGGGGGCTGTATGGCGTTATCTACAGGGGGGCTGTATGGCGTTATCTACAGGGGGCTGTATGGCGTTATCAAAAGGGGGGATTTGTAAAAAAGGCACTATCTACAAGGGGGGGGGGTTGTGTGACACCCAGGGGAGGGGGGCTATGGGGCAGTCTTTCCTAGTTACGCCCCTGTATACATACACTACATCACCCATATACATACACTACATCACCCATATACATAATATATACATACACTACATCACCTATATACATAATATATACATACACTACATCACTCATATACATACACTACATCACCCATATACATACATAATATATACATACACTACATCACCCAGATACATACACTACATCACTCATATACATAATATATACATACACTACATCACCCATATACATACATAATATATACATACACTACATCACCCATATACATAATATATACATACACTACATCACCCATATACATACATAATATATACATACACTACATCACCCATATACATAATATATACATACACTACATCACCCATATACATAATATATACATACACTACATCACCCAGATACATACACTACATCACCCATATACATGAATATATACATACACTACATCACCCATATACATATATATACATACACTACATCACCCAGATACATACACTACATCACCCATATACATAATATATACATACACTACATCACTCATATACATAATATATACATACACTACATCACCCATATACATACATAATATATACATACACTACATCACCCATATACATAATATATACATACACTACATCACCCATATACATAATATATACATACACTACATCACCCAGATACATACACTACATCACCCATATACATAATATATACATACACTACATCACCTATATACATAATATATACATACACTACATCACTCATATACATACACTACATCACCCATATACATAATATATACATACACTACATCACCCATATACATAATATATACATACACTACATCACCCATATACATAATATATACATACACTACATCACCCATATACATATATATACATACACTACATCACCCATATACATAATATATACATACACTACATCACCCATATACATAATATATACATACACTACATCACCCATATACATAATATATACATACACTACATCACCCATATACATATATATACATACACTACATCACCCAGATACATACACTACATCACCCATATACATAATATATACATACACTACATCACCCATATACATAATATATACATACACTACATCACTCATATACATACACTACATCACCCATATGCATACATAATATATACATACACTACATCACCCATATACATAATATATACATACACTACATCACCCATATACATAATATATACACTACATCACCTATATACATAATATATACATACACTACATCACCCATATACATAATATATACATACACTACATCACCCATATACATAATATATACATACACTACATCACCCATATACATAATATATACACTACATCACCTATATACATAATATACACTACATCACCCATATACAGTACTATATACATACACTACATCACCCATATACATAATATATACATACACTACATCACCCATATACAGTATATATACATACACTACATCACCCATATACATAATATATACACTACATCACCTATATACATAATATATACATACACTACATCACCCATATACATAATATATACATACACTACATCACCCATATACATAATATATACATACACTACATCACCCATATACATATATATACATACACTACATCACCCATATACATAATATATACATACACTACATCACCCATATACATAATATATACACTACATCACCCATATACATAATATATACATACACTACATCACCCATATACATAATATATACATACACTACATCACCCATATACATAATATATACATACACTACATCACCCATATACATAATATATACACTACATCACCCATATACATAATATATACATACACTACATCACCCATATACATAATATATACACTACATCACCTATATACATAATATACACTACATCACCCATATACATACTATATACATACACTACATCACCCATATACATAATATACACTACGTCACCCATATACATAATATATACATACACTACATCACCCATATACATACACTACATCACCCATATACATAATATATACGTACACTACATCACCCATATACATAATATATACATACACTACATCACCTATATACATACACTACATCACTCATATACATACACTACATCACCCATATACATACATAATATATACATACACTACATCACCCAGATACATACACTACATCACTCATATACATAATATATACATACACTACATCACCCATATACATACATAATATATACATACACTACATCACCCATATACATAATATATACATACACTACATCACCCATATACATAATATATACATACACTACATCACCCAGATACATACACTACATCACCCATATACATAATATATACATACACTACATCACCCATATACATAATATATACATACACTACATCACTCATATACATACACTACATCACCCATATACATACATAATATATTACATACACTACATCACCCATATACATAATATATACATACACTACATCACCCATATACATAATATATACATACACTACATCACCTATATACATACACTACATCACCCATATACATAATATATACATACACTACATCACCCATATACATAATATATACATACACTACATCACCCAGATACATACACTACATCACCCATATACATAATATATACATACACTACATCACTCATATACATAATATATACATACACTACATCACCCATATACATACATAATATATACATACACTACATCACCCATATACATAATATATACATACACTACATCACCCATATACATAATATATACATACACTACATCACCCAGATACATACACTACATCACCCATATACATAATATATACATACACTACATCACCTATATACATAATATATACATACACTACATCACTCATATACATACACTACATCACCCATATACATAATATATACATACACTACATCACCCATATACATAATATATACATACACTACATCACCCATATACATAATATATACATACACTACATCACCCATATACATAATATATACATACACTACATCACCCATATACATAATATATACATACACTACATCACCCATATACATAATATATACATACACTACATCACCCAGATACATACACTACATCACCCATATACATAATATATACATACACTACATCACCCATATACATAATATATACATACACTACATCACTCATATACATACACTACATCACCCATATGCATACATAATATATACATACACTACATCACCCATATACATAATATATACATACACTACATCACCCATATACATAATATATACACTACATCACCTATATACATAATATATACATACACTACATCACCCATATACATAATATATACATACACTACATCACCCATATACATAATATATACATACACTACATCACCCATATACATAATATATACACTACATCACCTATATACATAATATACACTACATCACCCATATACATACTATATACATACACTACATCACCCATATACATAATATATACATACACTACATCACCCATATACATAATATATACATACACTACATCACCCATATACATAATATATACACTACATCACCTATATACATAATATATACATACACTACATCACCCATATACATAATATATACATACACTACATCACCCATATACATAATATATACATACACTACATCACCCATATACATAATATATACATACACTACATCACCCATATACATAATATATACATACACTACATCACCCATATACATAATATATACACTACATCACCCATATACATAATATATACATACACTACATCACCCATATACATAATATATACATACACTACATCACCCATATACATAATATATACATACACTACATCACCCATATACATAATATATACACTACATCACCCATATACATAATATATACATACACTACATCACCCATATACATAATATATACACTACATCACCTATATACATAATATACACTACATCACCCATATACATACTATATACATACACTACATCACCCATATACATAATATACACTACGTCACCCATATACATAATATATACATACACTACATCACCCATATACATAATATATACATACACTACATCACCCATATACATACACTACATCACCCATATACATAATATATACATACACTACATCACCTATATACATACACTACATCACTTATACATACACTACATCACCCATATACATACATAATATATACATACACTACATCACCCAGATACATACACTACATCACTCATATACATAATATATACATACACTACATCACCCATATACATACATAATATATACATACACTACATCACCCATATACATAATATATACATACACTACATCACCCATATACATAATATATACATACACTACATCACCCATATACATAATATATACATACACTACATCACCCAGATACATACACTACATCACC